>NW_010327997.1:107147-111877 GCF_000700745.2 Antrostomus carolinensis
AATAACAAAACACCTTATCTTTATGTTGACATACCCTTTGCTGCCAGCAAAAGGAGGTTTTTGTTGTAAGAAAAAAACCCCCCAAAACCCCAAACAAACAAAAAAGAAAACCAGAAAAAAAGAACTATTCCCCAAGCATTTGTGTGTGTGGGGGGGAAAGCAGCAGCAACCTTATTTTAAATATCTTTTCTTGAAAAGTTAACCCAAAGGGGCATTGACAAGGTCATTCAGAATGTGAAATAATTCAGTTCTGGTGAACCTTGATTCTCCTTTGCTATTTTGTCAGGAGGGAAGCACTTTATGTCCACAGCCTAGAGTTCTTTCCAAATCGAAAGCCCTTCCCCCACATGGTTCTAAATATTTAGAAACAAAAAAGGTGTTTGTTTGGTTGAAGTTTTTTGTTACTTGATTTTTGTGGGTTTTGTCTAATATAGCTCAAGCAAAATTTAGGGTAACTTGCACCAATAACATATTTCAAGGTAAAAACAATACTAAGTCTTTGTCTTTCAAAAAAAAAAAAAGAAAAAACAGAGTATTTTTTTTTACATACTTGTGATAATTTGCTGTAAATTCTAAAATTAAGTGGATCAGTTGTTGCCAGCCTGCTTTCATTAAGATATTTAATTTCTCTGCATTAAGGCCCAAATCCCAAACTCGCTGAACTGAACTGCAAAATTGCCAGTTGCTTCCAGTAGCTTCGGCTTCAGTCCTAAATGAACCTTGCAAAGCTAATCAAACCTTGCAAAGCTCTGTTGCATTACATGAGATAGCTTTTTCATACCCACATAGACATATTCTAGATATCAGAACTCCTCAGCATGAACCACTTACACATATGCAGGGTAGATGGATCCTGCACACAGGAGAGCACATGAATGCACACAGTTATCTGTGGGAACATATTCGTATTACTATGGTGCAGGACTATGGGTGTATCTGCCTTGGCGTGTCCATACGTATGGACACACGTACACATCCAGGCAGACGCATATTCTGATATTCCCAGCTTCATCTACATACTAAACTATGCATTACTCCACACAGAGATGGCCACATACAGTAATTTCTGTCTCTCTCTTTTGCAGGTATCTTTTTCTAACCCGGTTCCCACCTTCTCAGATTCATTTGTGCTTTCTCAAGTTGTTCTCGAACAAAAACCAACCTCCCTGATTTCTCACATTTTGTTACAATGAAACAGATTAATACAGAATGGCTTTCTTCTTCTGGAAGTAACTTGCTTTCATTTGCTGAGCTTGGAATCTTTGATATAGTATGCCAAAGGAAAAAAAATTAAAAAAAAAAAAAAAAATCAAGGGGAAATAGGCTTGTTTTCTAAAAGCCAAGGAGACTGCATTAAAAAAAAGATGTGAGAAAATCAGCTCAGATGATGATTCACGGTCACATTTCTCAGTGTCTTGTAAAAAAATAATAATGATAATTTCTGATCTCTCTAAATTTCCAGAACTTCTAGCATCCCTCAGTTTATCTTTTTCCCCTTTGCCTGTTTCCTTCCTGCATTATTTTACTTGCAATCTTCCACTCCAGCGAATCTCTGCCTTTTAAATAAACTAGAAGAGAGAAACAAGAGCTCCACTCAGAGAAGCTAGAGATAAGCATAAAGATCTCTGGGATTCAGGATCCAATTAGGTAAAAATGGGAGTTTGCAGGAAGGTTGCCTTGCGTGGAGCAAAAAGCCTTTGGAGTCTGCCCTCTCGTGGCTATTCTTTATTCAGCACAAGTCATCTGTACCAGTAAATAATATTTCCTTCCAAAAGAAAATTGATTAAATGATTTAAAGAGTCATAAGGGACCCATGCCTTTTTTTTTTTCCCCTCCTGAACTGCCAGCCTGGATGTATAGGAATCTTCCTCAGAAAAGGCGTGAGTGTGTACACGCGTGTAGGCTTCACATGGTCAAGTCAGTTCACCTTGAATTCAGTACAAAGTGCTACAGAAAAGGTAGAAGCAACCTAAATATGTGTCAGACCTCTCTCATTTTTTTTTTTCCTGACAGTTCTAATGATAAGCCTTTGTATTTCAGTATTCCCATCCAGTAGTTCCTATCACCTTCCCGGGGGCTGATGTTAGCAACCCATTTCATTGGTAGTTTAGTTGCCAGGATCAAATTAACTTGGCAAAATCCCAGGTCTGCCTAATAAGCTATCTACTTAAAATAATGCAAGGGTTAGTAGCCAACCATATTTTATGAGCATTGGGTATCTCACTTCTAGAACCTGTTGGATTTGCTTGTCACAAAATTATATGAACCCTCTCCTCAAAAAAACCTATTTTGAAGACCTTGAAGTAACCCACAGAGCTCTGGCACAGCTACCCTCATAGCAGAACTAATCGAGGTTAGTAATCTTACTTTGATATGCAAGTAGAAAATCATTTTCATGTTTTCCTTGTCAGTGTGCCAAAGGACAGTAGGGTGCATTTGTAAACTTTTGCCCAATCCTCGCGGTCATTAGTTTTGCAAAGATCTGCCTGGATTTGTTAGCTGTGAAAACTACCTGCCAACTATTTTTCTGATTTCCTGGATGTAACTACACCTGTGCTTCAGACAAGTTCACTGCAATTTAATTTCCCCCCTAATTGTCCGAAGCCTGTGCTCGTTTGAATTTTGGTCTATTTTAGAAAACTACAGTCTCAAGCCAGAGCCACGTGCACAGGGCACTGTTTGTTCATTCACTCCATTTCATTGTATGTCTGAGGATACGCCTGATGAAAGATGGAAATACTACTTTTTTATGAAGGCAAGTAGTAAATGTGGCTTCTGAAAGGTCCAGGGGAATGGCTGGTTTATGTCAAATCATACCCAAAGGAACAAAAAGCCTAAAGTCTCATTTCTCTTTCCATAGACCTTTATTTGATACGACGTGAGATGTTTCCATTCATTTTCATTGATTTCCTATTGCCCTCTTTTGAGACGACGCGAGTTTCGTATTAAAAGCAGGAAGAACGTTAACTTGGCTGTGAGAGGAACATGTTTATTCTCCTGCTCGGTGTTTTAAACTTATCCATACCCTTCCCAGTTCCCACAGAGTGAACGGTGGGGACTATCCATCTATTCCTTTCTTTTAAACTCACACTTCCTATGTCACTTGCTTTCTTTTTTGCCTCACTTTCCTCAACAGGAAAAATAATAACTGCTTTAATATTCAACAGGCAACACTGCAGGTGTGTGAGTGGGAGAGATCCCAGGTAGAGTTTAAGTTGTTGCAGTTTTGGTACCTGTGAAGTGTGGTAGATCCTCTGATGGTAGCGAGACATCAGATACGAACGGCTGTGTTTTAGCAGTCTGAGTGGAGTTATCATTTCCATTATAAGCCCAAACTCTAGATCCTGGTTTCTAGATTGCTAAATGCTCCTCCATCCTCCAAAATCAAAGCCTAACAGGTATGGGAAAAAGGGCTGGAGCAGCTCTCCTGCCTTGGCTTCCAGGATGGCTTAGCATGAAGGTGGAGAAGAGCAGCAAGGCAGAAAAGGCGGATGTCCCCATCCTTCAAGTAGACTAAGTCTTCTGAAATTAATTTGGGCAGCAGCGGTAGGACAAGGCGGTGTAAATCAAACCGAGTGAGGTGTGAGTGTTGGGTAGTTCGTGGCGGGGGGGTTGGTGGCCGGACTATTGGCCAGCCCGTGGGCAATGGCACGATTTGCGCTGCTCACGTGGCCCCGAGAGCCAATGGCTTCAGGAGCCGCCGTCGGAGGGTGTCTTACCGAGGAGGCATATATCAAATTCCAAATTCCTTTGTGTCAGAGCTCAGGAGAGACAATAACGTGTTTACAAATGATTGGGACTCACACAGTGAAGAGAAACCACTGCTCATGCCATATGTGTCTCCCTGTGCTCAGAGCTGAAAACCAGGTGGGGAATCCGACTCGTAGACAGCTTAGAGATTTCCTTGCTTTTCAAAAACTCATTTCTAAACTAACTTTGAACCTCCCCTGCTTCTAATGATCACTGCATCCACACCTTCTGCCTGCTTGCTGAAATGGAAGGGATGGAAAAACTGAAAAGCCTGAGCTTTCCTACTGAAAGAACCGATAATGTGTCTATTGACAAGGAGTCCAAAGGCAAGGGCTCCTTGTACAGTAGGAAATCGGACAGGCAGCAGGAATGTCTGCTCTTAAAAGCATGCACACTTCTTGTGCATGGCTTTCCCTGCAAACAGAACATCTGAGTCAACAGGTTTTCAGGACTCTGGAAACTCTGAGTGTTGTCTTAATTGTTTATACTGCTGCAGCAAACTTTTAAACAAAAATGCTTGGAGTTCCTTTGCATACTTTGCCTACCATATGCTGTACCAAACAAAACAATGACATTCTTTTAAAACCGTCCTGGCAACAGGAAAAAATGCTTTGGCTAGACAACATCATAAAAAGTTGCTGTTAGTTAGATGATAGAGTTATTGCGAGATACTGCTATGGATGCATATATAAGCATACTCACATATACTAACAGATATGTATGCACATACATATACATTGATTTAAAATGAGTTCTGGTCCTATTTATGTAGGAACAAGACAGTAAAGTATAACTTTAGAGCTGTTTCCTATAGGCAGCTGATGTGAGCTTTAAGCCATTACTTAGTAAATACCTATATTCTGAGCTCTTACTGGATAAGAGTTAGGGAAAACAGAACTGTGAAAGAGTTCAAAATACACCCTACCAAGGTTGCATTTTTTTTGACAGGAGCATTTTAGGAGCAGAATCTTCCCCCCCCC
>NW_010327997.1:111919-112404 GCF_000700745.2 Antrostomus carolinensis
TTACAAATTGGATCAGCTACAGCAACTTGTCCGGTTCTATTGAAGTCATCTGACAGTCCCTGCAACTCTTTATTGCCGAAGATGCTGTGTTCAATTAAAAAAAACCCAAACAACTAAACAACAAAACTCTCACTTCTAAAAGTTAAAGCTGCTTCATCTGATTTTATAACTTCCACTGTCATTTTTACATGCAAGGGTTGTTTCTCAAGTAGTATGCAGCTCACTTTGACTCCCCCAAAAGGCTTCAACCCTTTTTTTCCTTTCACCATCAGCTCTGCAATCCGGTACTTTACTGCAAGCCCTCTGGCTTCACAAGCACACTTTGGAGGACCCTGCTGCAGCCTGACTTTCTGCTCAAGTTTGGTTAGAGAGCTTCCTCCCTGTATGGCTGGCTGTGCTTTAGCAAGTGTAATCTGTAGCCAAGACTAAGTCAGAAAAATCAAATTCCTTCGGAGTCCTGTGTCACCCCCCCCCACCCCAGCTTC
>NW_010327998.1:0-22608 GCF_000700745.2 Antrostomus carolinensis
GGGGGAGAGGGGGGCTATGTGGGCTGGGGTGTGGTATTTGGGCAAGAAGTCAGAGTGATGGTCCCTGTCAGATGGTCCCTTCCTCGAATATGAGACAGACCTGCCTCCAGCCCAGACTGAGCCAATCAGTAATAGGGAAACACCTCTTCAGTGCATATTTATGACAGGAAGAAATAGTTTGGCAAGAAAAGAGATAGCCATCAGGAAACCATGGACATGAACAAAAGACTGTCTACACCCTGAGGAGAGAGAAGGTAGGGAGAAGACAGAGGACTACAGACATCTAGGCAAGGAGAAGAGTTGGGGAAAGAAAACAGAGTCCCTTGCAGCCCATGGAGGTTCAACGGTGGGTGGAGCAGACGTCCACATGTAAGTCATGGAAGACTCCACACAGGAGCGGGAGTCTGCACCCAGTGGCAGCTGTGACTATGTTGAGTGCTCGTGACAGAGCAAGAAGGTTCAGAGACGCTCACACCAGACCGAGGGAGGAGATGCACCAGAGTGGAGACCCATCTCCAACCCATGGAGGTGTCCATGCGGGAGCCAGGGACTGTGCCCAAAGATGTCCATATTCTAGTCTGATTAATTGGTAACCAATTAAATTGATTTTTTTTTCTTCCATGAGTTGAGCCTGTTTTGCCCATGCCCATAATTGGTGAGTGAGCTGTCCCTGTCCTCATTTCAACCCATAAGCCCTTTTGTTACGTTTCTCTCCCCAGCTCACCCGGTGGGGGGGAGTGAGGGAATGAGTGAAGGACCTCATGGTCTTAGCTGCAGCTGAAACCACACAAGAGTCTTAAAAGAACAGGACAGACAGGAGGCAGAGACTAATGTAGCTAATGTCATGGATTTTCATTACCAGAACAAGTAGTAGAAACAGAAAAATCACCAAGGCAAATTGCAACAGATATGTTTTCCATGAACACAAGATATTATGCATACATGTATGTAAGTGTGAGGAAGAAGCTCAAAGGGAAAAAAAGACAGATATAAGCTAACAAGGGGGAAAAAAAGAGTAATGAAGCAAAAAAATTAAATAAGCATGAAAACAGAAAGTCTAAGCAATGGAGAAGTGGGCTAAAATAATACATATCCATATAGATATGTACACATACAATATATACATAAAGTCATCAGCAAAAACCCTACTGGAAATGAAAGGAATTTCACACAAAACTAAAGACTATTCATGAATAAAGATTTGCAAGTAAATGTCAAAGATGGAGACAGTATGGTAAATCCCTGGGGGGTTTATAAGGTGACATAAGAGGTCAGAGCTGACTGTCTTCCTCATATTAATATTGATCAGTATAGGAAAAATGAAAAAGAAACACAGAAGTTGAGAGTGAAATAAAAAAAACATGAACAAATGAGAAGAAATCCATAATAAAATTCTGAAAATAGGTCTAAAAAATAGAAATAGACTAAAACAGAAAAAGAAATATGAACCCGAATAAGGTAATGTGCTAATCTAATATGTTAGCAATAATGTGGAAAAGGAAGAAGAAATATTCTTAAGTATATGTATATACATATATATACATATCATACATATGTTCACTTTGAAATAGAAACATTGTTTATTTGATATATTTGAAATATGAAACTATAAAAGTAGAAGAATTTGTAAGTATTACTCCATGTTTACTGTTCAGTATTACTCAGGTTACTTGAGCGAGACTTCAGAAAGACTTAATTTTACTATGTGCTTTAGAGAAACTGCAGAAGTACAAGCAGTCTGATCAAAACTCATTCCCTTAACAAAAGACAAAGTAAAAAATACTTTTATTTGAGATTACTAGTGCTTTCTACAACAAGGCTTTTCTTGCATAAACATATGACTTTAACAAACCTCTAATAATTTACAAGCATAGTACTGGATTCAGCAGTTCATAATCAAGCTCAAAGAAGCAGATATTTGCAGTTAATAATTTTGTCAGTTCCACACTTAGTAGTGATTTTAAGATGTAGGAGCTTTTATATTGCCCTCCATGAGGTAAGGATCTCAGTCATTCTAATGAGAAAAACCACAAGAGGCTGGAGAATGCAGGAAAAAATATAAGTCTGCCCAGAGCGCCAAAGTCAGCCTGACAAAACACCTGAGACTGAACATCATTTGGAAATACTTGTTTGCAAAGGTGCAGCCCATCTTCACAAAGATCTACCGTATTGATCACCACAGGGAAATTTCTGTTAGTTTTAAGGTACTAAGTGCCTTTAAAACATGTGGAAAAGCGAGTATGACTGTCCTTAGGGATTTCTCCCTTCACTGGTATGATGAGTAAGAACATTTGCAATAATCAGTGGGATTTTTCTGGCCCGTCGATGTACATCTTTGATACAATCAACTTATGCTTCTTCTATAGTCAACAGAAAAAAAAAAAAAAAAAAGGTAATTATAGTAGGATACTAACCTCTTCCTGAAGTCAACAACTGAAACAGATTAAAAGAATCATGCCCAAAAAAGTAAAAACGCCTCTAAAAGCGCAACTGACATGGTTGCAAACATCCAAATTCAAATAAAGATGAAAACAGGTATGGCTGTTTCTTTCGATCTTGAGTACGCTGCAGAAAGTCCCACAACTAATCACCTACATTAAGTAGTTTAATTAATTACTTTTCTGGAGCTCATATCACATGAAATATGGCTAACTCATATCTTATTTCATCTATATCCAACCCAGCCAGTCCTCTAAAAAAAAATAAATAAATAAATAAATAAATAGTTCTAACTTTTCTCCTTTTCTTCCTAGCTTCTTTTCATAAGAAAATCTTTTCATGCTTTTCATACTTCATTTTATTTTCCTATCCAATTCGAATTTGTATTACAAATCATTTGACTTTGTATTTTACCTACATGATTAACTCCTTACAGTAGAGCTGAAAGTCTAAGCAGAGATAAATAGGTGAATATAATGTACCTCTGTTGGTTTGACAGGAAAAAAGATTTATTTTGCATACATATCTATGTGTGAGTAGATTAAAATATGTTGTTTTGGTAAGTTTATTGATTTCAGTTTTCAACAACCTGCACTTTAAAATGCAACCAGTAATTTTCAGGGCCTAATTTCAGGATCCATAAATGGTCAAAATTTCAGCTTGTATGTCCCCCCAATATAACAATCAAGCTATTTTGGGGTTTCCTAGACAAAGTATTCAGACTATACACTTAAATTACAGAAATATACATTGCAGTGAACTTGATAACTCGTTGTAGGATAAGGTTTGTAAAAGATCAGCAAGCACTAGTAATATAAACTGTATTATTGTAAGGAGATACGGTACTAAGGGAATTGAGGAACTGAGGTCAGTGAGCTGTCACCACCTGCCCATTATCACTGTCCATTATGGCTTATGCTTTCTTTTGCCATACAACCAGCTGGCATCAGTGCCCCCACCTCCCCGCATTACAGAACTCACTGGAACAGGACTCCATCCACCCTTGAGTGATCTAAATCACAGTAATGGCAGCTGGCTTTTACAAATCTACAATTCATTTAATTTAATTTTACAATTGTTCTTCCTTCTCTCTCTCAGCATCTTCCCTGTTCTCAGTCAGATTCTTTTATGTATAATTTTAAAAGACAGATAAAATCTAAATTTTTCACAAAAAAATTCCTGTTCAAGTAAAACAGTACAGAAATGAAAGGAAAAAAAATTACCCTACAAAAACAATGAGAAACGTTTTTCTTCAGAAAAAGCAAGGGATGTACGCCATAGAACATTTTGCTCTATGTAAAATGTAGGTAAAAAAAAAAAACGTGCAGGGGGCAGGGAAGAAGAATCAGTGTCAGAAGTGTTTGCAGGGAACAAAAAAAATATCCAGAACAGTTTGCTATAAAGTAAAATATCATTAAATATCTTCTGCTTCCAAATACTATAATTTCCCCAGATACTCAACCAAGCTTTAACTATATTTCCTATTATGTAAAATCTGCCAGTACCATCTTTCTCTCATATTTTAAGTTGTAATACAGAAAGACACATTGAATTGTCACCATGACTCATCCAAGAGCTGTTCAACTCATTTTTTTATTAATATCACTTTTTCATCTCATGAAGCACATGAAAAGGCAACATGCAGACTACAGGAATATTTTACCTCTGTCTGCCTTTAAGTCTTATTAGGATTCATACTTTTTCAGAGCTGTATATATTTTGATATTTGGGGGGGGGAGGGGAGGGGTCACTATTTAACAACTCTTTCTTAAGAAATGTCCAACTGAAAACAACTTTTCCCCTTTGTCTTGGTTTGGCTAGGATAGAATTAATTTTCTCCTCAGTAGTTAGAAGAGCCGTGTTTTGGTTTCAGTTCAGACTTGTTATGAGAACATCATTGATAAAAGTACTACTGTTATTAGTACTTTTAAAAGTACTACTGTTATTAGCTACTGCTGGAGCTCAAGGCCACCATGTTTGGCTGGTTCACAGCTGCATTAGGACTGGGAGGGAGAAGCGTAGTGAATAGCAAAGCCCAAAACTGGAATTTGGATGTGCCAATGAAATATTCTATATCATATCACATCATGTTTAGTGTATTATCCGGGGATGACAGGAAAAGCGGGGGGGCGGGGATGGATTTCACACGGGTTTCCGCTCGGGCTCTCGCTCTTCCAGGATCGCTGTTTCGGTTCAGGGCTGTTGCTTCTCCGGGATCGTTATCTGGGAACGGGCCGGGTTTATCAGCAGGTGGTGAGCAGTTGCACTGGGTTATCACTCATTTGCATATCTTGTTACTGTTATCATTATCACTACCATTTTAATATTAGTTGTTTAGGGGTTTTTTTAAGTTTTCTTTTATTTCTATTATTAAACTGTTCTTATCTCAGCCTACAAGCCTCCTAATCCTTGCCCCAACCCTCTCCCCTATCCCCTGGGGGTGGGGGAAGTGGGTGAATGGCTGTGTTGGCTGCTAGCCAAGGGCTGGTCCAGTGAAACTATCACACCTTTTAAGGGAAGGCTGCTTTCTTTTATTTTATTTACCTAATTTTCAGCACTTGTCAATGGTCAAAATCAAGTTTGGCTGAGCATGCTTCCTGCAGTCATCTTCTGACTTTGGAAACTGTTTTCTGACAGATGTGAGAAACGTTTTACCTTTTAGCAGTAGAATGCTTCATGATGAATGATTCAAACATTTTTTTTTTTCCTAACATTCCTTATACAAATACATCAGCTCCTACTTGATGATGAGAATTTTATCTACAATAAAAAGAAATAATTTATTCTATTTACTGCTATTTCAGGTTTGCTACACCATGGGGAAAAAAGAAAAGAACAGCTATGACCTGGTTGCCAGTAGCTACCTAACCACAATTCACCTGTACAAAAGCTCTATCTGTTCCTGACATGCAGGGTTTCTGAAAGTTTTAGTAAAAAGGAATATGAAAAAAAAAAAAAAAAAAAAAAGGTCAAGCTAGAGACCATGTTAAAGATTCTTTAGGAAGCTGATTCTGCTCTGATTTATACTAGAGTCAAAGCTACTATAATAGATAATGCTGGAAGATAAGGGCATACGGGTCCCTCAGACCTATGACCCAAGCTGAACTGAATCTCTTTTAACAATTCGTAAGCACATTTAGAAGGCTTCACCAGGGCCAGATAGCAATTCCTTGATGAAGCGGCAAGTCTATTGTAATGATTCTCCTGTGGTGTTCTCTGTAGGGTCATGATCTTCCTTGGGATAAATCCCTGGCCTTCTTGGAGTATATTTAGAGATTGTTTTGGATTGGACTTTGCACAGTTTTACTTTAAAAAAAAACAACCGATTCAAGGCAACACAGACAAGCTGAAGATAGAAAGAATTAGTTAACTTTCCTTATTTTTGCACACTGCCTCAAAGGAAATAATATATTAGCCAAAGTTCATTTTTCCCACCTTAATCCATAGCAATGTTCCTTTAAATTAGTCCAGAAGCTAATAACTTTTCAGATTTTTCACCTACAGTCAACTTTCTCACATAGTGTTTCATCTTGCAGTTCAGAGAGGATTTCAGGATTCATTTCCAGAAGCAACAGCCCATGGCCTGTGCACCAACTAAATACTGAAACAGAGGAGTGCTCATGTTAGCTCTTGGTGGGCTACTGGGAATCAGTTTGATTCTTTACCAGGATTTAGAGAAACAAGAATTGTTCTAACTCCATCTTTCATTAATGATAGCCCCTAAGGACCATTAAAGCGATAGTTAGTGGACTGCAAAATCCTCAGCAGTATTGCAGTAGAAGTACAAAGCCAGTAGGCAGCTGTGGGTTTGCAGCCATCAGTCACCATGGAGAAAACACTGAGGCTCCTGTACAAGTTGTCTCTCACTCTTGCTGCTTTGGTGTAGCATACAAAAGAAGTGGAGTACAGGAGGTGCGAGTATATAGCATGGCATCGTAGCCTCTTTCCTCTTCTATAATGTTTATCTATTTTTCTGTCCATGCATAGTCTAAGACAGGAAAATGTTTAGATTTTTATATAGAATAGAGAACTGACATGAAGAAACTGGCAGTTGGGGCCTGTAATGATTCTTACTGTATTAACTCCACAGGGCTGCTCTCAATGCCTTCATCCCCCAGCCTGTATTGATACTGAGGATTGCTCTGAATGAAAGTGAAAAACCTTGCACTTGTCCTTGTTAAACCTCATGAGGTTCACACAGGCCCACTTCTCAAGCTTGTCCAGGTCCCTTTGGATTTTCAAGCATTTCTTGAGACAATTTCTAATTGGGTTTTTGACTGGTCTAATTCTCAAGGGAAGATGTAAACCCAGATTAAATGGGATGTGTGAGTGAAGAGGAAGTGGGGCTGTCTGATGAGGCAGGAATGACAACAGCACCAATAAATACTATTGGAAAAAGAAGACAAAGTATCTTTATCTCCTCAGTAGAATTTTCAGTGTTCTGCCTGCTTCCTCAAGAGATCCTTTACCAACCCTCCTGATAGTTCCTCCTACTATATCTCTTCTAAGAGAAGTAAAAAAAAAAAAAAAAAAAGAAAAGATGGCTCAGAGAAGCAACTGAATCTGATTTCTCTTCCTGACAAAGTCTGCTTATCTTCTTTTCCTCCACACCTCTCAACTTCAACCCCTACCTGTAACACAGACTTTCAAAGATGGAAAAGTGATCCAAGCAAGGTAGGCAACCTTGTCCAGGTCACAGGAGCAGGCCATAGAGCTTATCTACACTATGAGGTTGGTACAGTCTGCAGCAGGACCCACAATCTGGTCTTCTGACTATCCAGAGCAGAAACTGTACTGTTTCTGAGCTTCCAAGGCTATGTAACTCCATTCCCTTTGCATAAAGTAGAGTAAGAGACTATTAGAACACAGAAAAGATAACTCCATTATGATCTTCTCCTTGACACTAGAACAAAACAAGACAATCAGAAACCATAGAGGTGACATTCTTGCCAATAAATTCAATGGTTAAACCATTGTGGTGCTCAGGCAAAAATGCAATTGGTTAGCTAAGGCAATCACTTGGCTTCCTAGCCTTCATTTTCTACCTGAAAAAATATGAAAGAAAATTTTCCTGTAAGAGAAATAGTCTTTCACAGACTGATAGCTATTCACATGTCCTTACATATCCATGCCCTTTTTAAATACCTCATGTCCCATTTATATGCATGTTGAGGCTATGTAACTGACCAGGAAGCTGCAGAAGTGAAGTAGAAGTGTAGGACATCAAATAAGAGTGGATGAATTAAAACTAGATAAAAATCCCAACTCATGTTGGTGAAAAAGGGAAAACCAATCAAAGATTCCTGCCTCCTATAAACTTTCTATTGGAAACTGCACTGAAGCTTCAGCTGCGTAGAGGTTATTGACAACTCTTTCTTTGGTAATATTGAGAAAGATTTGAACTTCAGACTCCTGGCTGCAATTCCTATTTTATGCCTTTGGTGCTTTTAGTCTATTTTAAGTGTATTACATGATGTGCAACATAAGGGAGTGTACAAAATGCGTCTGGAATTTGATTTGCATTGGTTTTTGTCATTTAAAAGTTGAAAGAATTAAATGCTTACAGCTCATATTTAGAACTAAAGCTCCTTTATTGTAAAATGTTTAATTAAATTGCTGTCATTATTTCCTCTGTATTTGTTGGTCACTGTTTTTTCTACAGCATAATCCATCCAGTAACATCATTATTCTTTTTCAGTGACTTTTCTGCTACATTAGACCTGTTATGATATCTTTTTTCTCAGTATTTTTCTAACGTGTACCTTACACGTGCTTAGCTTTGTCTCACTGTGCTGAAATATGAAAATCAAGAGAGTAATCAAGGGCACAATAAGCATGTTAGATCTTTTTAGGTCCTGACTTTTAGCTGGTTTAAATTAATGCAGTTCTGTGGCAGTTCACATAAGCATAATGATTTAAATTAGCTACTAGATTTCATAAATATTTTCTTAAATACCAAAAATAATTTACAGCCCAAAAATAAATGTTAAAATTCTAGTCTCCTTCCAGAATTACACTTGTCAAGTCTCATCAGACTCTTGCAGAAGTGCTCAGAGCACAATTCTGACAAGCAGAGCTGGGTATTTCTTACAGATGATGGGCCATGCTGCACTTTTCAGTCAGGTCTCTGGTTTCCTTGCAAGTACGTTTTTTTGTTCCACTAAATCCCTGGTTAAACCTCTCTGAAGGTCACCTTCAAAGTTAGGATACTGGAAAGCTGAAGGGGGTTCTTCTACACAGGACTGTAGAGACTTCTGAATGTTTTTTTTAGTGTGAATGGGTTCTGTCTGATCACAATTTTTGTTCCACGTTTATTTAATGTAAGCACACAAGTGCCCAAGGAAAATAAAGTATTGGCCAGAATCCTGACAATACAAATTAGTAATCAGATGAAAGGCATTTAAACTCTGGCAATCACATCAAATTGAGTGGCTGCGGATATGCTTAATTTCTCAAATAAACTTGTGAGAAGGGAGGAGAAAACAGATTATCACATTAATCATAAATCTCAGCGTTCACTCTGATTTACAGAAGCAATTTTCTCCTGAGCACTAGTAATCTCTGAGGAAGTGCTATTAAGTAATTATTCGAAGATATTTTAAGAAAATAAAATACACAGAAGTAACTTTGGTATTTTTTTTTTTTAATGAAGCTAGAATATTCTTAAGGAAGTATGATCTAACATTTCTAAATGTTATTTAAAAATAAATCAGCTACTTTGAATGCTGCTTTTGTACTAACTTCCACAGAAGAAAATAAGATGCAGTGACTTTTGAATATATGTGAAAATAATGGGAAAAGTATTGCAGTTATTCATTAAATATTTCTACACTAGCAAAGCCCTAGTTTTCAGCAGCAGCAGCAAAGATAGGTCTACAGCCTTGATTCTTCAACAGGGAACTTGCAGGTCTTCTATCAGTATGTGGATATAAGTGCAAAATAAAATTAGTGCACTGGACAATTTTGTGAGTAAGACAATTTCTATAAACTTTGAAATGTACTTTCTAGAACTGTGTCTGAAATGAGCCCTTCTGTGGGTATGTGCAGCTAAAAATATTCTTCATTGAAAGCTGAGACAAGGAAAATGCTGATTAATAACAAAATCTTCTTCCAGAACTGTCCAGCATGCAAGTTACACTCAAAACACTATTACTTCCTCTATACTTATCTGAGCTCAAAGTCAGATTTTAAATCCAAGGTATAAGATAATATTACATTTTACACAAGATATAGTAAATGATTCTGCCAATATATAATCAGTGTATCTAGGCTAAAAATAAGCAAATGTAATAACAGTATAAGGTTATATCCAGACAATATAAAGTCTATCTACATTTCACCCTGATGCTTCAAAAGCCAATCAGATGAGCTTACTACCTTTTATTTACACACATACATGCAGTTTATTTTATCTTTTTTTTTTTTTTTAAATTCACTAGTGCCTTGTGCTAGAATATCAATGCAGATAAAGTAGAGCAATCGCTTTCTGCAGAGGGGTAGTGAGGAAGTAAGCAGATTGTGCACCACAGAGAATATCCTTTTCTACTTCAGAAGCATAAAAACTTGCAACAGTACATGCTTGAATAAAGTCAAAGAAGGATGAAGCTGACACAAATAGCTGTGCATCTCCTAAGGTTTTCCTCTGTAAAAACAGGAACTACAGCTCTAATTAGGGCAGGTCTGTAATTTAACTTTTTGAGATTCCCTGCTACATCACTTTAAATTAAATAAACAGAAAAAGCCAACATCAGATGGTCAGTCACATTTGCAACTGCTCTTACATTGGCACCTTTACAAAGCCAAGTGTGATCCTGGTGGATGACTACTGCTCAAGAAGTCACGTGTCAAATGCTAGCAACGACCACTCATATTCAAAAATACAGATCCTGCCTACTATGCTATTTTAACATTTATCAGGCAGTACCCAAGATGTAGGTTCTTACACAACTAAGACTGCCCTACTCAACTGCTTAGTCCCCAAAAAAAGCATCCTCCACGGGTAAAGGTGGATTTTCTTCAGAAACTTTATTTAAATATGCCACAAGTAACTGTAGTATCCCTGTAATGTCCCCCACATCCCCATCTCTGTAAAATTTGCAGAACTGCACCATCACATCTCCTGCAAACCAATTTCTCAGAGACAGGTCCTATTGTCTTCTTTTCAGAAGGGGGAAAACAAAACAAACAAACAAACAAACCCACACCAACCAGGCTGAGACTGTATCACTTCCTTACCACCACAAACCCTACTTCCCTAGCTTCCCAAGAAACCTTTAATGATCATTGTTTTCATCCAATTTGTTAAAATTTGTTGCTGTTATTTTTTCTAGTGCTAATATAAACAACCAACAACACTTCTTAAAAAATATTTGTTTCCCATCTATATTACAAGAAAACAGAATGTGTTCTAGGAGCCAATACCTAAACTACTCAGATGAGAATATTCCTTCACAAAACAACATGGTACTACCTCTTCTCTTCCCCTTTTTGTCCACCAAGAAGCTCCAAATATGCAACTGACAACATGATGTAATCCATTTCCATCAAGACTGAGAGGACAAGGATGACTGCTTGTGCTGTCCTCCTCACCCACCACAGGCAACAACAGCCATCATGGTTGACAAGAAACAAGAACAGAAGAAATAGGGTTTACAATTCCATCCTGGGGTTCCTCCCCCCAACACACAGTGGACTTGAGATATGGTTTGAGACCTCTGAATGTAACACATTGCTGCTACTGCTGCTGTTGTAACTGTTGTTCTTTCATTTCTATGCTACAACAAGCAAATAGTTAAGAGGGAAGACACCTAGTCTGATTTATGCAGCCAGAGATTGAGTTAATTTTCTTTCTGTGCTTCCTTACAAAGGAAAGAAATATTCCACAGTGGAGGTGGAAAGTACAATTTCTATATCTAGATTTAGCCATTAAAAAAAAAGGCTGCAATATTGGAATTTAATTGCTTATCAAACATAAGGAGGGGGGGGGAAAAAAACAAACAGAAAAGCTTATGAAAGACCTTCAGCTAATTCAGTGACACCACTTTTTACTGTGCATAATTTAGTTCCTTCCATCAAAGCTCTTTTTCATATACAAGATATTTTAGATATCATTCCATATGTGTAAGTTATGCACAGATGTGTCCCATTCTGGTTTAAACCTGTTTTAAACAGTAAAGAAAGTTTTGTCGGCAGAAGTCTAAGATTAGATGAGAATGTCTGTATCTTCAGGCACATGAACAGGAAGTGCAGTAAGACTGTGGATTTTGTTGATAAGTGGTGTTGCCAACTTTCTATCCCTAAAGAAAAACGCATCCTTTGAGCCGATCCTACAATATCAGCAGCATCAGGATGTAATACCATCTAAAAGAAAATAACCCTTTTAAAAGACTAGGAGGACACGGCACATGAACTAAAAGGTTTGTCAAAGACTAACATGCACCACTAGCGCAGAAAGCTCCAGAGGAAGGTGGATTTTTTAAATTAATAACTTCACAGGGAGGCCTGAATAAGTCATATGCAAAGTGCAGTGCTCTGCTCAACTGAGAGCAACACAGAGATAAGCAAGGTAACAGAGTTCTCAGAACACATCACAGCACAAGATTTAAAGCTCAGTTCTGGATGCAGTTTAATCATGTTAATTAGCTTTATAACTCACAGCTAACAAGTCATAACTAATCATGGCTCGTTAACTCAGGTACAGGATCAGAGAATGCAGGTGGACTACACATGGACCTAGATTGGCTTGTATCCAGGTACCTCCAGCAGCTCTGCACCTGCTGTATGGGGGCTCCGTCAGAATGATTTCTTGTTACATTAAGCAGAGAGCCTGATGCAGCGAGTTTCTTTGAAACATTAAACTAATGCAGACAAAATACTATCATTTTCCAAAACACCATATATAAGCTTACCAATGCCCTCCACTTCAATTTGTCTCATGGGTCTGAATATTTAAACCTTCCTCTGCAAAGAAGTTGCTAAGTAAAACAAGGTATATAAGATGCCCAATCAAAAAGTAACAACAAAAAAACCCACACTTTCTTCGAATATGGAGAAAGATGTTATAGAATCATTGAATGTTTTGGGTTCAAGGGACCTTTAAAGATCATCTAGTGCAAAGCCAAATCATAGATTCATAGAATGAGTTGGGTTGGAAGGAACCTTTAAAGGTCATCTAGTCCAAAACCCCCTACCATGGGCAAGGACATCTTCTACTACCTTAGGTTGCTCAAAGCTCCAGCCAACCTGACCTTGAACACTGCCAGGCAAGCGGTATCCACAACTTCTCTGGGCAACCCAAGTGTCTCACAACCCTCACAGTAAAGAATTTCTTCCTTATTTCCAATCTAAGTGTCCTCTTGTCCTTGTCACTACAGGTCCTGGTGAAAAGTCTTGCTCCATCTTTCTTATAAGCCCCTTTTATATATTGAAGGGATGCAATAAGGTCTCTTCTCCAGGCTGAACAAATCCAGGCAGCAAAATACACAAGTTACACTAAACATTGCTTTTGTACTTTTGTGGTTCCAAACTGGTCTGGCTATGCCTTCAGCAGGTGCAAGTAGGCTATTTTATATGCTTACATGTATGGATGCAGCTAAGGGGACTGTGGACTAAGCCTTGTCATCAGACCTCAGCAGCAGTTATGCATGCATTGTCAACCGTAATTTAATGTCCTGGGGGAATAAGAGAAGGCTAATAGCTCTCCTCTATGAGCAGCCCAGGTAGCTCATTAATGGAGCTGCACTGCCTGTTTTGTCACTCTGCTCACAGCGCCTTAGGCAATAATGACAAGAATAAAACTTAAGAGAAGCAAACAATTCAGAGAACCTGCCAAAAAACATTACTGTGACTTGTGCAGTGCTGTATCTCATCACTATCAACTATCAGAGCTCACATCTGACATTAAAAAGGCCAGTAGTTTGGCATGTATCTCAGTCTGGTGAGCAGTCAAGGGCATCAAAATCTTTCTGGTGCTTCACAATGCAGGTGACCCTGAGAGAAGAAAAAGGGAAATTGGATAACTAATGGTAAAGGAATAAATCTTAAGAAACAAAATAGATGTAAAACAAAAATAGATGTGAAACAGTAGGTGAAATTGAGGGGGATACTTCTCAAATCTTAATTCTTACAATTCCTGCACTGCCACATTTATTATAGCTGAACTGTGGGAAAAAATCCATGAGACCACACTGCTAGCAGCTGCTGTTAAGCTGCTGCCCCAAGTCTGTAATCATAATCCATCAAGTAATACACAGTAATTTATTGTACACTTAGCGCTTAGTGTTGCTACATTTTCTTCTAGAAATAGCTTTGACTCATTTAGGCAACATATTCTACTTTTGATTAAATTAACTGCTTGGGACCTGATCGATGTGAGAGTTTTAAAAGACAGCAATTGCCAACCTGGGTTGTTCATCAAAAGCTGGCATTTAGAAAAAAGTTCGTTTATTGTATGAGAAGCTTTTTGCTCTGTGAAGAGCTGTGGTACATAACAGTGAGACTAGCCATAACCATCATTCAACAAAAACACAAAATTCTGTGCAAGACAGAGGAATTTTAATTACACCGAACTCAGCTCTAAGGTATCTATTTCTTGTATTTTCACCCAGGAGAGAAAGAAAGAGGAAGTACTGTAAACAATGACAAAACTCTCATAATAAAACTTCTAAGGAACTTTGAAAGCCAAGATTTTGTAAATTATGGCTGCTCAGAAGCAGGCCACCTCTTGACATTAATTATTTCATTTTATTATTCGTTGATACACATGGAGAATGATTAGAATTTCTAATCAATTTGGTAATCAGTAGGATTATTTTCTCTCTTGTCCCACGAACTGCTTTTGTAGAAATATTAATGACTGCCAGTGGTGGAGGCCTTCTGCTCTTGTATTGAAAATTCAGGTTATAGGGTAGCATCTGAGGTAGACCAGA
The DNA here is from genome assembly GCF_000700745.2 of Antrostomus carolinensis. Classification (NCBI taxonomy): domain Eukaryota; kingdom Metazoa; phylum Chordata; class Aves; order Caprimulgiformes; family Caprimulgidae; genus Antrostomus; species Antrostomus carolinensis. The sequence continues at coordinate 14,367 of NW_010327998.1, forward strand.
ACAGGTACATGTAATTTCATAATAATTATAGATTATAATTACAACACCATTATTGCACTGTTCTCTAAATTTCCACATAGCTAAACATGACGGCAGATTACAGTACAATCTCTGTAGTTATGGTCATGGAACTTTACTCATTCAAGTGTTTTAATGTGAGCAGTTCAAACACTTAAATACATGCAAGCCTTTGCAAGACTGAAACTCAAGAGCTTCATCCTATACCTGCTATAAGCTTGGAAAATAATCTTTATCTGGAGCTTAATTATAGTAATAGGTCTGTCAATAATAAAGAGGCTGTCCTTTTAAAAACTGTAAATGTAACAATTATAAACTGAAAGACAAAACAATGAGAGAAATTAACTTCTAAATGTGCTGTGGCGAAGGTTACTTCATCATTTTACTTCTATGTGTTCTGAAGTTGTGTGCATTACATATACATCATTTAAGTTAGAATAAGACAATACTGCAAGTATTTATTGCAACTAAATTAAGAATTTAATTCAAATTTCACCACCATTTACACAAAAATCTAGCATATCAATGAAGTCATCTGACTCTTAAGAAGGCTGATGAACTAGCTCAGTATCTCCTGTACAATATTCTGATCTCAGTTACCTGTGTTAATCCCATTAAGTGAATTCTGCCAACTTAATCAGTTAGGATTTGTACTTACAAAGTTTTAAATCAGACAAAAGTATTGATTTCTAATTTTTCTAATAAGGGTGCACTTAAAAAAAAGGGTTATTTAGAGAAAGAAATGGTTGGAGCAAGTACTTATATGTCAGGAAGGTAAAACATATGCTCTCCTATAGGAGGAAACTCTTAGCAAAAGCAATTGCAAAATACTAAAAAATATGTAATGTACAAAGGAAGCTCATTATCATGTTGGACATCTCATTGGACGAGAAGATCAACATGAGCCGGCAATGTGTGCTTGCAGCTCAGAAGGCCAACCGTATCCTGGGCTGCATCAAGAGAAGCATGGCCAGCAGGTTGAGGAAGATGATTCTCCCCCTCTACTCTGCTCTCATAAGGCCCCACCTGAAGTACTGTGTCTAGTTCTGGAGCCCCCAGCATAAGAGAGACATGGAGCAGTTAGAATAAGTCCAGAGGAAGGACACCAGCATGATCCGAGGGCTGGAGAACCTCTCCTATGAAGACAGGCTGAAGGAGTTGGGGCTGTTCAGCCTGAAAAAGAGAAGGCTCCGTCGAGATCTGATAGCAGCCTTCCAATACCTGAAGGGGGCCTACAGGAAAGCTGGGGAGGGACTTTTCATAAGGACAGTTAATGACAGAACAAGGGGAAATGGCTTTAAGCTGAAAGAGAGTAGGTTTAGATTAGATATTAGGAAGAATTTCTTCACTGTGAGGGTGGTCAGACACTGGAACAGGTTGTCCAGAGAAGATGTGGATCCCTCCTCCCTGGAAGTGTTTAAGGCCAGGCTGGATGAGGCTTTGAGCAACCTGGTCTAGTGGAAGGTGTCCCTGCTCATGGCAGGGTGGTTGGAACTAGATGATCTTTAAGGTCCCTTCCAACCCAAACCATTCTGTGATTCTATCGTTCTATGTTTCTGTCCTTACAATAGCTGCAAATATAGCCAATGGAAACAGGTATGGCTCAGCCTACCTCAAATATAGCATTTGTTTTAGGACCTATTAAGAAAAGAGCTAGAAAACCAGCAAAAAAGGAACCACTGCCTGACTTACTGCCGTGTATGTCAATGACTTTTACAGAGACCACCAGCTGTGAGGAAAAGAATCCCATATCCAACACATCACAAGGAAGAAAAGCAAGAGAAGAGAAGACATTTTCAAAGATTCCCTTTACTAGCATCATGCTTTAATTAAAGAAAATAAGAGAGACCATAGCAACGTACAGCACTCCCCACACACTGCATAGCTCAGAGGAATTACTGAATGTGCAAATCAATACCTGTCTGCCTTCACAGAACAATGCAGGTGGTTTGACAGGGAGTTAAAGTGCTTTCCCGAATGAGTACAGTAGAGCCATTGACACTTCACTTTGAGAGTTAAAGCTATTTCAGGAGTTCTGACCAGAAACTTCTTTGCAGCAGTGAAGCAAAAAAAAAAAAATTGTTCATCTCTCCATTCAATAAGGATGAGGTGTAAAATTTTCTTTATCAGCCTTATAACCCCCCAATTTCCAAAACAAAATCTGGAAGCTGAACTAACCTCATTCTGAATACATGCTTTAGTTTTCCATACTCACCTCTGGAAACCTGACACAATCAAGATGCATTGGATTACTGAGCAAAATCTGTTAATCATATGCTACGATCCCAGTCCATCTGTGCTGATCCACCACCTATGTGCCCTGTGCAGTCACAACAGATCCGATCCTTTTCCAGACCAGCTGGATTCATTTTCCAGTCACACAACTCATGTTTAGTGCTTGTTGCAGAAGTGGTAGTATAGTATCAGATAATCAGACAAATGTGCCATGCTAAATCCCATTAAAAAGTACAGATCAGAAGCAAAAGCTCCCTGTAATATTATGAAAACTCCCTTCTGAATGGACTTCTACTACTGGCTATCTGAGTCCCAAATTCAGTGCTTATGCATGAGTGCCTGAGAACTTAGATTGTATTTCTGAATTAATCTGCTCCTATGTGTTTTAAGTTACTATGGTAAATAAGGATATATTCTTCTGAAACTCATTGTTTAGAAAAAGCAAGCAAGCCAGCAAACCCCTGCCCTTCAGATTTCCTGTTTTCCACAACCGGTAACAGTAGGAACTGGAAGAATTGGACAATACAGATAAGTGAATGACATAATGAATAAGGAAGATTTTATTTCTTAAACATGTTTATAATGTAAATTAAAAATTCAACAAATGCTAATCCGTGACACTTCAATTCATAATTTGTTTCCTCCCAAATCTCTTCTTATAGCCCCCCCTCCTTTTTTTTTAAAAAAAAAAAAAAGTAAACAAAGAGACCTAGTATAAATCTAAGCAAGCTACAGATTAATTTTTTCAATAAAATATACAACTGGGACTGGCTAGGACTGAAATTAGGAAAAACAAACTATGTCCCCAGCAGCTATATTGACTATTCAGTTGTCTGTTGAATATTATCAAGCTCTACCATCCTTAAACCTCAGTGACAGTTGAACGATACAGGACATGCCCACAGGGTGACTTGTAGAAAGACTACTGTCCTTTCTGTCCAGTCCTTGGGCCCATTGGATAGAAGTCAGCTCTAACCCAGAAGCTACATAACCATGCCAACACAGCACTAAGGTGAAGATAGCATGCGCTACTTCTTACCAAGGTGCATTATTTTTACCTCTGGCTTTCCCTCATGTCAATATAGCCTTTGGCTGCTTGGTTTGTCTTTTTTCATTCTGCAGAGGAGGATACATAACTGCTGCTCTCAGATTGACACACACACTATGATATTTCTTGTTCTTGAGTAGTTTCTTCCAGTCAGTAACTAGCCTAGATCCACAGCCTGTGAACAACATTTGTTGTTTATGATGTCTACCAATTTCAATGTCAGCAGATCCAGGAACAAGCCTTAATAATGTTTTGAACATTCCCCTGGTACAAAAAACCAACCCTGTAGAAGTTTTCTTGACAAGACTACCAGATACTCATGTAAAGAGAAAAAAAGAACATACGTATACATCATCTTACCAAGGTACTGTTAAGTAGAAAACTTGCATAAGCAATACTTTAATACAGGCAAAACATATTTGGTTTCACAATTTCATTTAATTTCCTAAATTTAAGATTGTCAAATATAGGTGGTTGTATGTGGATAGAAGCTAGTTGATCTTTATAAAATAAACTTTGGAAAAGCTCTTCAATTTAATTTTCACATATTGATATTCAGAGGTTAAGAAAATCACATGCAAAAGGCATTCTAAATCATGAATTGCATGTTTAAAACATATTTTTTTGTTTAATAGCTACTTGAGTATTACAATAGCAAGAAAAGGTCTTTTGAAAACAGTGAGGTTTAATTTGACACATCTGGAAAAAATATTTTTTAAAATAATTATTTTATTTGTACATTCCTAATACACTGGTATAAAATATTGCTTCTTACAGTATCTAGAAATGTAATATATCACATTATTAACAATGAAGATGCAAAATAAATATTTTTAAATAAAAAATAAGAAGTGAATATTTAATGCATTGATATTGAAATTATAATTATTTTTGCTGCAGATTAATCTATCTTTTTAAATTAGACCCTATTCAAGAGGGAAAATAAATTAAAATTAAATCAACATATTAGGGTTCAAAGGTAACCCCTCAAATAATTATCAGCAGAAACATCATTTATAAGGAAATCAAATTGTCCCTACAACTGGAAAGAAGGAAAGGAGAGTTTAAAGAGAACGAGAAAAAGGTTAAGAAACCACAGCCACTGATTTTAGATCAAAGTTGTTCAGTTTAAAAACTTACTTTTTTCCTTGACAAAAGGAAAGGCACATTCCTTTGGGTTCACCTTTAAACCTACTATGGGCCACAGCCAATATAAAGATAAACCAATAACAAAAAATAAATTTAAATTAAAATCTCATTTTTTCTCTAAGGAGGAAGAGTAAGCAAGAGATTTTGGAAATGTGCCTGGATCATTAGCGATAAAGGGAGTACAGAATTTGGTTAGGATTGAACACAGCATTTGCTGTCAACATTCACACAGCAATGCTTCAGACTCTGCATGTTGTTAAGCTGGAAAGAAGGCTGCTTGCCAAAGTTATTGGCAACTCTAGTTTCAAAACAAGTGCATTTAAAAGTCAGACAACAAAATCATCAGTCAATGGATGAGGTTGGAAGAGACCATCGGAGGTCATCTGGTCCAAACCCCCTGCTCAAACAGGGCTACCTACAGTTGGTTGCCCAGGATCCTGTCCAGATGACTTTTGAATGCCTCCAAGCATGGAGGCTCTACAACCTCTCTGGGCAACCTGTGCCAACACTCAGTCACCCTCACAGTAACTAGCAGATCAGCACGTACAGAGAAACAATATTTCCTTGCTCCACCATTTAGAGCTGTGGTTGGAGGGTGAAAAAAAAAAAAAAAAAAAAAAATAGCACCCTAGTAAAATGTATTATTTATTTGAAATATTCCATATTACCACAAGTCCCTGTTCATCCAGTTTAACAATGTTACCACCATAGAGAACATATAGGCCTTTGGGATGCATCAGTGGACATGCATTTGGTGCAGTCCTGTGCCATTCTGTTGCATGCTTCTGTTTTGCCCCTCCATTTCTCTTGGTCCTGATTTATACTCTACATCTTCCTTGTGAGTTGCTTGGATATACTGAGGTTTTCAGGATTTCAGTAGTGATCTTTATCATGAAAGTAGGATTCATCTTGCAAAATTCAGTCCTGTAAAACACTAGTATCTTAATAGTTTCCTTAACGGCTCATCAGTTAGTAACTGAAGAGTTTTGGTTGTTATTTTCTCTGTTATCATCTGTTTGTTGGATTCCTGTATCTGTATGTTTATCATGTCCCTGGTTACCTTTTTATTTCTTTTATACTCTATAGTCCTTAACCAGGTATCTTGAAGCAGATACTCCCACATTCCAAATATAGTTACAGATTTCATCAGAAACACACCCAGCTTATGAACAATTTCCCTAACTTTCCATCTGTAGTGACCTAAGAGACATGAGAATTGCAGACAAAAAGACCCCAAAAAACCCCAAAGTAAGCAAAAAGTAACCAAAACCAGAGTATAGTGTTTTTAAACTAGCAAACAGAATGGAAAGGAGGGTGAGATACTTGAAACCTGAGGTAACTTAAAATGTTAATTCAGACAAAACACTCTTTATAACACTGTTCTATTGCTGAATTGTAACGGATTATGTTTATTTTGATGAATCAAGGAAAAAAGTGTCATCCATCTCTAAAACCAGGAAACAAATTTGTCAGCATAAATTCTATTCAGCACCAGAATAATGTGATAAATAATGAAAAAACAACACACTTTTGTAGAAGTAAGAATAGCAGTTCAGCATTTACTATGCAAAAGCTTGAAAGGAGTTTCACAGAATGGTGGGGGTTGGAAGGGACCTCTGGAGATCCTAGTCCAAACCCCCTGCCAAAGCAGGTTCACTTAGAGGAAAATGCACAGGACTAGATCCAGGCGGGTTTCAAACATCTCCAGAGATGGAGACTCCACAACCCCTCTGGGCAGCCTGTTCCAGTGGCCTGTCACTCTAACAGTAAAGATTTTCTCATGCTTAAGTGGAACCTCCTGTGTTCCAGCTTGTTCCCATTGCCCCTTGTCCTATCGCTGGCCACTACTGAAAAGACTCTGGCCCCATCCTCTTGACACCCACCCTTTAGATATTTATAAACATTAATAAGGTCCCCTCTCAGTCGTCTCTTCTCTAGGCTAAACAGACCCAGCACTCTCAATCTTTCCTCGTAAGAAAGATGCTCCAGCCCCTTGATCATCTTCATAGCCCTCCACTGGACTCTCTCCAAAAGTTCTCTATCTGTCTTGAGCCAGGGGGCCCAGAACTGGACACAATACTCCAGAGGAACACCTCCCTCAACCTGCTGGACATACTCTTCTTAATACACCCCAGGATACCATTGCCTTCTTGGCCGCAAGAGCACATTGTTGGCTCATGATCAACTAATCGTCCACCAGTACTCCTAGGTCCTTCTCTGCAGCGCTACTTTCCAGCAGATCAACCCCCAGGCTGTACTGGTGCCTGGTGTTCTTCCTTCCCAGGTGCAGGGCCCTACACTTGCCCTTATTGAACTTTATCATGTTCCTCTGCAGTAACTCTCCAGCCTATCCAGATCTTGTTGAATGGCAGCACAGCCTTGAAGTGTACCAGCCATTCTTCCCAGTTTAGTGTCATCAGAAGGCAGCACAGCCTTCTGGTGTATCAGCCACTCCTCCCAGTTTAGTGTCATCAGCAAACCTGCTGAGGGTACACTCGGTCCCTTCATCCAAGTCACTGATGAATATATTGAATAGGCCTGGACCAAGTACTGACCCTTGAGGAACAATACCAACCACAGGCCTCCAACCAGACTCCACTGCTGACTAAAATGCTCTGAGCTCTGCCATCGAGCCAGTTCTTCATCCACCTCACTGTCCTCTCATCTAACCCGTACTTCCTCAGCTTACCTGTGAGGATGCTATGGGAAACAGAGGAACAATACCAACCACAGGCCTCCAACCAGACTCCACTGCTGACTAAAATGCTCTGAGCTCTGCCATCGAGCCAGTTCTTCATCCACCTCACTGTCCTCTCATCTAACCCGTACTTCCTCAGCTTACCTGTGAGGATGCTATGGGAAACAGTGTCAAAAGCCTTACTGAAATCAAGGTAGACAACATCTCCCCTCATCCACCCAGCCAACCATGCCATCATAGAAGGCTATCAGATTGGTCAGACATGATTTCCCCTTAGTGAATCCATGTTGACTATTCCAGACAACCTTCTTTTCCTCTACGTGCTTAGAGAGAGCCTCCAGAATGAACTGCTTCATCACCTTCCAAGGGATGGAGGTGATGCTGACTGGTCTGTAGTTTCCCAGGCCCTCCTTCTTGCCCTTTTTGAAGACTGGAATGACACTGGCTTTCCTCCAGTCCTCAGGTACCTCTCCCATCCTCCATGACCTTTCAAAGATGATGGAGAGTGGCTCTGCGATACCATCTACCAGCACTCAAGGGTTCATCCCATCAGGGTCCATAGCTTTGTGGGTGTCAAGTTTGGCTAAATGGTCCCTAACCTGATTCTCCTCAACCAAGGGAAAGGCTTCCTTTCTCCAGACTTCCAGGGCCTGGGATTCCTGGGGGCTGACAGTAAAACCCAAAACAAGGCATTCAGTAACTCTGCCTTCTCTGCATCCTCTGTCATCAGGGCACCCACCTTATTCAGCAGCATCCCCACATTTTCCCTAGTCTTCCTTTTGCTGCTGAGGTACTTGAAGAAGTCCTTCTTATTGTCCCTGACATCCCTAGATAGATTTAATTCCAAGCAGGCCTTGGCCTTCCTTGTTGCATCCCTGCATACTCTGACAATGTCCCTATATTCTTCCCAAGTGACCAGTCCCCTTTTTCCATGTTTTGTAGACTTCCTTCTTCTGACTGAGTTTTTTCAGACGTTCCTTGCTTATTCGTGCAGGTCTCCTTCCTCGTTTGCTAGATTTCTTACTCTTAGTGATACAGAGATCTTGAGCTTGGAGGAAGTGTGGCTTGAATATTAACCAGCTCTCTTGGGCCCC
>NW_010327999.1:0-14465 GCF_000700745.2 Antrostomus carolinensis
GGGCCAGAGCGACTGCTGGCTCCCAGCAGAAGGTGGGTCTGCACATCGCCTGGCCCGGGAAGCGGGACGGACTCACGATTCCCCTCAGGTCTTTGGTGTTCGCTTCTGAGGGTTCCTGCCCTCTGCTCCGGGCCCGTGGCTCGATCCCCGGCTCGGGTTCACCGATCTAATCGGATCCTCCTCTTTGCTTTCGCTCCGTTGGTGCGGCTGACACAGCATCACAGCCCGGGCTGCAGGGGTGCTCTGCTGTTTACAGAGATTACATGAAACTATTTAAGCACAAAGCGTGTGCTGTTGTGATGCTTTCAAAAGAAGGGCTGAATCTGTACGCGAGTCTGCAGAAGTATTTAGAATGGGAATGTACATTTATTTTTGCTTAGTTCATTTGACCTTTAGCTACTGAAATAATATTTCCTTTTACCTTGTGTGCAGGTATTGTTGCTCTAAGCAGAATAAATAATCCCCCCCCCCCCCCTTTTTAAAAAAAGCTTCTAAAGGCTAATGGTCCTTTTCTCTAGTGCGATACGGAGGCAGTGGGGCTAGAGCATTGGGCCTTTAGGGATTACAACAGTGTGACCATAACAAACGTACATGCTGCAAAATCCATCACGTGAGAAATGAAGGTTGGGAAAATTGTGAAACAATAGGTGGTAGGTAGCTTTTGGCACAACCTCTTGGAAATCTCTCGTTCTTCCTTCTCTCTTCCTCTGCCTTTTTTGTGTTTTGGTCTGGTTTTGTTTTGTAGGGTGTTTTGTTTTGTTTTATTTTCAAATTTGTAGCACTCTTTTTTTTTTTTTTTTTCCTCCTGACACCTCCAAATAGTGTTCAAAAGGATATTCTTGAGAAAACAATGTTTGTGTAGGCTTTTGGCAACCCTACTGACAGCCTTAATGCTCAAACAATATCAGTATCAGCATCATTTTGGAAAATGATCATCAGTATTTTGCTGGTGGACCAGTTCTAAAAGGAAAACTTCAATCAGCAATGATAAAGGCCTGCTGTCATCTTCAGGTTCTTCTCAAAGCAACACAAGCTGTTTCTAGTGATAGCTGTCGAGCGTGTGCATGTGTTCCTCTAAACATATATCTGCTTAAAGAAATGGATGCTGCATTCACTGGTGATCATAAAATTTATGATTAGAAAAAATCTTAGCTGAAAAAATTCTCTTTGATGCATGGTCCAGCGTATGATTTTTTTTTTTTTTCTGGGAATTCATCCAAGTACTGGATCTCTGCCAGCACATGAAGCTATGGGCATGGATATAGATTCTGTGCCCTTTGCTCTGTTCAGTTGCCTGCACCAAAATACATGTTGCCAAGCACAGCCCGAGTCTTGTGCTTAACCCTCTGCGCCAGGCTGCAGCGGGTTGTCTACAGAGGCAGAGCAGAGGAGCAGACTGCGGGAGCTGAGCCTGGGTGTTTGCTTCCCTCAGTTGTAATTTCCCGTGGTGGAGCAGGGGGTGGTGGGCTGAGCGTTGTCCCCAGTGCCAGGTGGCCTGCCCGTGGCGTTACAGGCTGTCATGACTGTGCCCTGGTTCATGTGTCGGAAGCGCCTGTGTGGTGGGACCCACGTGCCTGGCGGGTCGCGTCGCAGAGGCAGGTGCTGCGACACTGCGGGGAGCTGGTGGTGCTGAGGGTTTGACTGTGGTGTGCAGACTGTGGGCACCTCCTCAACTGTCTGAACTCTACACCAGCACAGGTCACACATGGTCATTGCCATTTCTAATCCCATGGTTAGCACAGCCCTGTAGTAAAGTTCTGGAAGTAGTGCATGGAATCAATAGCCTAAAACACCAGCACAGATTCATCTAAATGCTTATGTTATGTTATTTTTTTACATTAGACATACTAGCTTGGTCCTTTTGGCACCACTGCCCTCTGTGCCTGTTGGCAGCTTGGATAGCTGTCATGTAAACCACGTGATTCGTAATTGTGTGTTTCCAAGTTGAGAACATCAACCTAACTAAAGGTATTTGAGTGCCTGCTTGTGTCCCTCCCAATTTACTGAAATGCTTTAGGTCCTTCCTCATTCCTCTTGTGTATAAGGTCTTCTCAAAATAAAGCACATGGTAGATAAGGATTTCAAACTAGGGCCTTGACAGGTAAAGATAAGCACTCGTGGTAGTTCAAATGAGTGCACGGAGAACTTTCTGTAAAGCAGAAAGAAGAGTGAGGGGAAAGAAAGGGCCATGGGAATTGCTTGCAATTAATGTGTTAAGTGAGGTGACCCTGTTTCACATGTAGGAAGGCTGCTTCTTAGAAGGGCAGGGGGTTTCCCTGTAGTGGAAAGTAGATTGTGTTAGTTTAGTTATTAGCACAGTAAGATCTCTGATGCCACAAGGTCTTGGGTTTTTTTAAAAAAAAATATACGTTCTGCCAAGTAAGTGCTTGCTTGAGTATTTCTCTTTTTACCCAGCACTTGGTATATAGCTTGTTTTCAGTTCTGTCCTAGCAGGTTTACTCACTTCTCAACTCGACTACAAAACTGAAATGGAAAATAATGGTAATTTTAACCCATACCTAAAAGAGCAAAATAAGTCTTGCCATGTGAGGAGCACCCAGTGTTGCTCTGAGCATCCTTGGAAATGAACAACTCTGACAGTTTTAGCACTGTCCCTGTGCTAATCCCTTGCATTGGTTTTGCAAAGTTAGAAGCGTATTACTTTCAGCTGTATTTCTCTGTCAAAGCAGTGTCTGTCTGGATTCATTTCTCTGGCCAGGAAGCTGATAATGGGACTGGACATGACATCTGTAGTGAAGCACATGAAGCTTCTAACACTGCAGCTCGAGCCAGTCTGTTGGAGGTGAGGAGGAGAATACAGTCCTGCGTGCTGGCTGCGGGGAAGGTTCCTGTGGTTTCTCAGTCTCTTCTGCTGGAAACAACGTAGCTGTTTGGGTAAACTGTGGGAATTACCAGACTAAGTGGGATGCTTCCCACCCCCTGAGTTTTATCTGCAGCACAGATAAGGCAGGACCAGGCTGAACACAAACCTAGAGTGTATTTAGATGGCAGATGTATTTTCTTTCTATCTGGGTTCTTGCATCATTAGAGCTAACTACAGTGTTTCTGGCATGGAAGCTGCTTCCAAACTGGTTATGGTGGGAGTGTCAGGGTGGGGCAGTAGCATGCACTGCTAAGATCTGCCTGTTCTTTAAGAAAAACTGTCCTCGTTGCTCTTTGACGGGCCTGTGTCTGTGACAGAGACACTCTTGGCCCTGTATGCAAAGATCACTTTGACCTCTTCCTTGGGAATGTCTTCTGTTCAGCACCTCCAGAAAACACACCACCAGATCAGAAAGCCTCACTCCAGCGGTGCTGTCTCACAAATAAATCCACTGCTCCACAAATCAGTCTTTCATATTGGCTGAAGGATACCTGTAGATTAAATATGTTTGAACTTGCTTTGGCATTATCTCGACTCATTTGGCAATTTGGCTATCTCTTACCAGGCAACCTCTAAGCAGAAACAAATTCTTTGAAAATGAGGGGAGGCATGAGAGGAAGAGGAATTGCGATTGTCCAAACTTGCAGACTGGAAGTTGGGCATGTGGTATGCATGAGGAAAGGAGGACTCCGTGATTGTAAATTGGAAGTAGTGGGAGTAGTGAATTTTTCAGGCCAAACTGCAACCTGTAGCCACATGTTTATGAGCCCTGTTCAGCTGAAAAGACTTCCTTTTCCAGCAGGTCTTATGTAAGAGAAGAAAGTCCCTTACTTCATCTCAGGTTTTGCATATATGCAACACGTTTGCTTTTCTTAAAGGTGTCTTCTTTCTTGTAGGGCTCTTCCTTTTTTCCTAAATTTGTGCAGTTGTTAGGCTTCAACAAAGATTCTGTTTGACTTGGAAGGAGGGGGAACCATATATTATTATCAAGTCTGTAGACATCATCTTTTCTTTGTGACAATGGGTGTCTGTATATGATCAGAATTTGCACACTGTAATGGAATTTAACTCATCTCCTACCACTGATTTTCTATAAATGTTGACACAAAAAGTCAGCAGCAATGGTTTAACTTACCTGGAGTTTCCAGGACAAGCTCCAATGAGTAGGTTGTCATCAAGATGAAGATACGAAAGGGCCTCTCTTCACTTTTCTGTCAAGGTCTGTATGTGCTTCTCATTTTGGGTTGGACCCTCTAATGCACTGGGAAGCAAGAAAGGAAGTATCAGAGTAAGGCTTTGTGCCCCATCCACCTCTCTAAGACTGCTTGTGTGGTCACTGGATTATGTTAACACAGAATTATTCCTGCTCATCTTCATGTAGAGTCAGCTTGGAGACCCTTTTCATCAGCTGAACCACAGTGAAGGAGTCCAGCAGAGCCTGGACTTGAGACCTGTGTGCATACATAGTGTGTCTACACACACTGGCGGGAACCCAGAGTCTGTCGTGCCAGTCAAGCCTCAGTCTCTGCGTGATTTCTGATGGCCACTGTGTGTTCAGAATTGATCTGATCGGTGAAGTAGCCCGACCTGAACCTCAGCTGTATCTGCCTGAAGTCACGGGCGTAACCAAGCTCACACAGATACCACCTGAGCAGAGCTCGGTCTGCTGCCCAAGGCAGATGCTGGCTGTTAACTGCATTTACACAAGGAGAACCCCGATTAGTGTTGCAGATGCATACGAGTGACAGATTTACAGCTGTCAGTCAGCACGGTGGTACCAAATTTATCACCTGGTTTTGTCCATAAATAGGAACACTTAACAAAAGAAGTCATGTGACACACCAAATTCTTTGGGGAATCCTTATGCTTAAAATGATACGTCACCTTTCAGATGCTTGAGGGATAAACCCTCACCTTTCCCTTAAGGCTATGATCTTATCTTTATTTTCAGCTCCTAGGGAACTTTTAAATAAATAAATAAATAAAAATAAAACTGTAATGAAAGCAAGCCTGGCTATCTCGCTGGTTTTGGGGTTGGAGAATGTACTGGCTAGATTACTGCTGTGGTGAAAGGGACAGAATGATGTATAGGTGACACCACCCAGAGATACTGACTCACACATCTCTTGAAGGCTTCCCTCCCTGCTCATTTCTTGCTCCCATGGAGTAATCCCACACAGTCCATGCTACCAGCAGCTCAGCGTTGCCTCAGCTAGCAAATCAGGGGAACAGAGGCTCTGTGAATCTGGAAACACACCTGTTCCAAAAGAAATGGCTACTTCTTCCAAGATATAACGTGTGAGCAGTTGTGCATAGAAGTGGTGTGGGCACTCCTGCTTGTTTCAGCCTTGTCAGATGTTATTTAGAATATTGTTCAAAATATCTAAAATTACCTGTTTCCTACAGAGGAAAGCCACAATGGCAGGTGAAAGCAGCCAGCTTTTCAATAGAAATCTCTCCACCTAAATATGGGCTGTGAAGTTTGTAGCCTGACTAGCAACACTTTGGGTCAGCCACAGCGATCTGGGGAAGGGGGTGTAACAGATGGTGCATGCAGAATGTGTGTTTAGATGGCTGGGACTCAAGCACACTTTCCATGCTTTAATGAATGAGAGGAAAGAGACACAGCTTCCTGTTGTGTGGGGTTTGGTTTTCTTTTTTAGCAGTGATTTTCCTAAAAGGAGAGAACAAGGAGTTGTATGTGTTTCTTCTGGTTATCACTGGGGAGGTGGCTGGAGGGACAGTGTCGAGGGCTGGGGCTGAACCCTGTTGCAGGTTCATGACATCCTCTCTCTAAGAATACAACCTGTGACTCCTTGTCATTGCCTTGAATTTTCTCTGTGAGCATGTCATCTTCTGAACCCTGCCCGTAGACAGAGAAAAAGGATGCCTTGGCCCATCACAGTGCAAAATAAGCCACTGATCGGGATGTCCTAGTTTTAAATTTCAGTAGGGAGAAGCTATCTTGATGCTCTACATTTTAAAGGACTAGTTCCAGGTCTGCTGAGACTCCCCACTGGGGCTGTGCTGTGGTTGCACCAATCAGTAGAATAAGGAATCATGCTTTGATCAGGGGCTACACAGTGCCTTGGATATGATGATTATGGGTTATCCCAAATGGAAGAGCTCTAATAGTAGAAGCTGTGAGGTCCACTTTAGAGCAGTAATTAATATGACTCTGAGGAATCTTGCTGGGGTGCAGCAGATCCAGGTGTGCTCTGGCCTAATGCTGCAATACGGGTAATTGAGGACAGGTTACAGAGAGCAGCCAGGAGCCTCGGGTCTGGGTCCCTGGGAAATCTTCAGAAGCCTTTTGCAAGTAAGTTTATCAGGGCAGGCAAGCACTTTCCTGCCCAGTTCTGCTCTCATTATGTGCTTCTAAACCATGGGTTTGTTGATTTATCAAACTTTCACTTCTGTTTGAAGCAATCTAAATTTAGAAAGGAAGTCTTGAGCTTCTCGATGCTGCTGTGTGTGTGGACTATTGCTGAGGCTTGCAGATTCCAGTGTGAAGTTTTATTTTTGGTTATTAATGATGCTGAGTAAACTGGAAAGAAGAAATGATTAATATGTTTAACAGATTGGGAACTTCAATGAGGCATCACCACTAAAAGATGTAAGATAGGAGAGGTAAATGGATCTCTTGGTAAGTACTTACTGGAAGATGTGTGTCAGTGCCCCTTAGGCGGCCTTACAGCGCTCTAGGAGAACCTCTCCATACCTGTTTCTCTACCTGTCCTTAAAGCATGGAGAATTTTCTAGCAACAGTTTCTATCTTCCCGAGCAGTGTTTGCTTCTTTTGTACCTTTAGGTAAGCAAGAGGACTAAATGTGCTGCTTCGGGAGGCAGTTGCGCAGCTCCACTGAAAGAAGCAGAAGTAGTAAGGCTTTGTTGCTTAAAGCTTCCTGACTTTTTTAGACATCTCCCTCTTAAAAACTGTTCTTCATCTGCCAAGCAAAACACTTCAGTTTACAGGCCCTTTGTCTTTCTGACCAAAACTGAAACTTTCCACAAAGTAAAACACTTCTTATGAAGACTTTTAACTTTAACTCTTCCACAATTTCTATAGAGGCAGTTCCGGGTGCCTCAGACCAGCACCAGCTAGCAGTATCAGACTCTCTTAGGGCAGGTGCAATCAGATGCAGTATTTTTCCCCCTCATTTTAAAGAATTCTGGAAGCTATGCCTTTGTTTCTATTCTCCTTTGTTTTAAGGAAACAACTGACCAAAATACACAGGTATTGTTATCAGGAGAGCGATCCATTTGGGGAGATTTGCATAGGCTTTCAACCTGCTCCCTTTGGAAAAAGAAAGGTTTCTTTTTTCTTTTGCCTTTGAAACACAAGGGTGTCTGTAAGCACCCTGGAAGAGGAAGGGGGTCATACTGTTGAAGTCACGGTGAGCAAAAATACCAAAGACTTTTAGCATTTGCTCACACAACTACGCTGGAGAAACTCCAGAGTAGATATCAAAGGGCTGGTCAATCCTATTTGTATTCAGCCAGGATGTTACATGTGTTAAAACTGGTTTGGTCTTGCTTTATGGGTCAGGTGTAATATTTGTAGAACCACTGGCTGGCTCTTACAGGCCTGATTCAAGCACTGCTGTATCAGTGGCATTTTGTGTGGGTATAACGAGGCCGAGTTTCTGTGGGACACCTCTCAGTGCACCCTAAATTCCTGGGCTGTTTGCAGTCATGGCTAGTGACTTGAGTGGAGTCTGTGGAAACGGAGGCTTGGAGGGAGAAAGGGGAGCTGCTCGAAGCCCAGGTCTTTAGCTACTGCACTGAAACACTGTCTGGATTTGTGCTGAGACCACGTTTGTAGGAAATACAACACTACTTTAGGGGAAGATGGTTTTTATAATGATGATGAACACACCTCTGTAGCAGTAATTATTGCATCTAACTAAATGGGCCTTACCAGTTATCACCTGCCATCTGTGACTGGAGGCACAGCTAACTTAGCAAGAGCAAGCTGAATACTGCTACGAGGGTGGCACTAACATTTAGGTTTTGATTCTTATGGAAACTAAACCTACAACACGATCCTGCTGCCAAGGCATGCTCCAGTTCCACTGATGGGTTCTTTCCTTATTTTTTAAATACTGTGCTATTCAAATTGCCTCAGTTGCCAAGAATAACTAGTTTGTGGTCTGAGGTGAAGAGCTGTGAAGTTAATGGGCACCTTGCAAGGTAAGATTTCAAACTGAAGGTAGTAGCACCTGTCCCTTCACCTGGGTGAGAGCTGAGGACTCTGGCAGCAGCAGTGCAGGGTGATGCAGCGCTGCTCTTAGCTGGTCTGCAGTGCTGTCCCAGTGCTCCTGGCAGCTCCTCACTGTGCTTGAGTCCAACTGCCTTTGCCGTGTTCCCATGAAGGGGCAGATCCTGCCGGTAGCATTTTTACTCCCAGATTTTTCAGTGTCCTTTTGAACTGTTGTGCCAAGAAGGGTGAGCTCACAGAGGCTTAACACGTGGCTTCGAGGCACCCAGTGTTTCGTGGCAGCACAGGGAAGAGAATGCAGAGCTGACAGCTAAAAGATACTCCTTCTTAAAGCCACGTACAGAAATTACTTTGATGGTTGCTGTGGAGGTCAACTTTGTGATGCAGTGAAGCAAGCAGAAGCTGTTTGGAACAGGGTGGGGGGTGAGGAAGGCTGAGGAGAGGAAGCACCAACCAGCAGTGGTGGCTCAGGTGTCTCTGTGATGGCACACTGGGTCCTGCAGGAACTGAGCAGGAGGAGCTCTGACACATGCTGACCATCCACTGCTGCGAATGCTCTGACCCGGAGAGTTCAGGGTTAACGCGCTGCTGATGTACAGGTCTTGGGAAGATGAAGGGATGTAAAATGCCTGTTACCTGTCGAGCTTCAGAGGCTGTTTTTTCTTAACCCCTCACCTCCCTGAGTTCAACATCTGATGAAGGTGGATGGAATTCTGACCGGAGTGCTGGCTCTTCCTTGTGAGGCTAAAGGCAGACCCCTGTCCAGGTAGAGTGGAAGTGCCTGTGATGTGGGAGCCTGAACTCCGCGCCAACAGAGACCTCCTAACTGCCTGAGGTGTGTTTTGGGGCATCTTTCCCATTGTTAGAGACTGCTGCTGTACTCAGGAGAGCACTGAGCAGGCTGCTGGGGAGCTCACAGAAGCACACATGCTCGTTTCTGGCTGCTTTTATTGGGCTAACTTAGACAGGACTAGCTAAATCCTTCTACTAGGGTGAATCTGCATCCTCTTTCCAGTTGTCCTAACGCAAAATGCTTCTGGTTCTTAATCTTTTCCAGGCACGGCTCCGCTATGTACCTCCAGCCTAGTGAATCCTGCTTGTGCCTGCGGTGGGTGCGTCGTACCCTTGCCTGTCTCTGCCCCGCAGCGTCTTGCAGCTGCTCAGCTTTCTGCCTTATCACAAGGCTTTGTCCTCTGGCTTAACTGTTGTGGACAGCCTCCCTGAGGCCCCACAGCGATAGCCTGACTCAGCAATTTTGCACAATTCTGGCTTGATCTTTCCTGCAGCTGTAAAACCAAGGTATGGGGGGAAGGGGAAACACATGAGGAAACGCATGGTCTGATCCCTGCCCCTCCCCTTCACTCCTCATGGATCCTCTACATAAATAGGCTGGCTCAGCCTTTTCTGTCCTCCTGTACTCCTGACAAGAGCAGCCTGCTGTGAGGTCTCTTCCATACCAGGCATGACCCCTTTATACTACAAAGAATAAAGTCTACACGTTCAGACTGTATTTTGCAGTGTGGGTTGGCAGCGTGGTCTTTGTCAGCTTTCCTGACAAAGCCTCAGCTCTGGTGTGGGAACAGTATCAGCAAGCACTGCAAGTCTCTGCATTGCTAAAATTCTTCGGAGTTCTTCTAAAGGCTGAGCCTTCAGCCCCTTAATGCAAGTAGCTGTGGCTCTGGGATTTATCTGGCCTCAAACTTTGGGGCAGAGAACATGGGGAGAATTGGAGAGCCACACTGATGAGTGAGAGATTTTGAAATTTATCAGTAAAAAAGGCTCATTTCTTCGGGAAAAATGTTTTGAGAGTTTTCCCTGTAAGCAGTTCTGGTACCCCCTCTTTTTGCAGTAATGGTATATTAAATATTCCTTTTTACAGGAGAGTGTAAACCATGGTTTCCATGGTTGCCAAGTCTAAGGATAAGACTTTCTGAAGTGCATGACCTTCCTGTCCTTAAATTATAAGTGTTCTGGGAAAGGTACAAGTTAACCCGCACAGCAGCAGCTCTGAGAACCACCAAGGAGTGGGTTGAGTTTTGCAGTGCTAATTTTCAAAGTGTGAGATTGTCTGGCAGTCTCCACCTTAACGAAAATCCTCATGCACCCAATCCTGATGGAACTGACTGCAAGGAGATGGTAGCTTCTGTGAGATCAGTGTGGATAACCAGGCACAGCTTTGCTTTGAGAGACAAGCTCAGAGACTAATCTGAACCTTCATTGCTGCAACTAGTGGAAGAGTTATTGTTGTCTGTCTTCTTCTGAGGTTTCAAAACAATGATGAGACCTTTCACAGCTTAAAATCTGAGAGTGAGTGAGAGATGGGCAGAAAGAAGTGGGTTGAACTTTCCTAGTCATTTGGGGAACTTCTGGGGTACAGGAAGATTATTTGTAAAATGAGAACAATGGCACTTAATACTGTCAGAGCACCCCCCCTTCACCCGTCATGCTGGTGACACAACACACACTTTCACTCAAGAGAGTTCAAATTCTTTTCATATAAGGATTTAACGTATACTCAGCATATTGGCTGAGTTTTAAAGTGCCCAGCGACCAAGACCCAGCCTGGTATCAGTTTACCCCAGCCAGAAATAAGCATGGCTTCTAGACCAGGATATTTGTCTCTTGTGAAACTCAACTTGATTGCTACCAGCAGTCCTCTGTACAGCCTTTATAAAACAGACTGCCAGTTGTTCCTAACTTTACCTGCTGCCTGCTGCTCATCTCTAAAAGATGCAGTAAACGCTCTGTAACCTGGTTTCCTGAGAGATGAGGTACTTCACAGGTGCCCAAATGCCCGTCGTGAGGACAGCCAGTACTCTTGCTGTCACTCCCGATGCCCAAGGGCAGAATGAAGGAACAGCCTACAGAACAGCGAGCATCAGACAGGTGGAGATCACTACAGCTCAATACAGATACAGGTACCTTCTTCTAAATTATTTTCTCATGTTCTGATGAGCTTCTACTTGCCATCTGCCCTTTACACAATTGTCATATCTTTATCTGTTCTTTCAGAGACAATTTAATTAGATCTTCTTTCAGTAGGCTTTAATCAAGTGTTATGGGGTTGCTGGTAAATTATTTACAGCCGTATCACTTGATGGAACACTTGCTCTGCTAAAGGTATCACGTAAGTGACATATCTGTAGCAAAGAGTACAGCTGGCTTTAACTTAGGACCCCGCTTGGGGTCATCCAGTTGACGCTGGACGAATGTCAAGTTATGTGAGCCCACTTTCCTTTACAGTAGTAGAAACTGAATGTGACTGTGCTGAAAACAAAGGAGTTGAAGCAGTTTAAAACTAGGGTAAGAGCTGAATTTAGCTCTAGTCTCTGCTGGCTCAATTCTTTTATAAGTGCCTTTCAAGGTTGAACACCTTAAACAGTGTGGCCTTGACCCTCACTTGAAGCTTCAGCTATTTAAACAGTGTTTAAAAAAGTGCAGTTACGCTGTCTTCAGACTTGGTCTGATGTAAAGCAAGTGCTTTTTGAATGGGCAAGGTAGTAAAAAACAACATTCAAACAGCAAAGGCTAATAAAAGAAAGTGGATATTTTTAGAATACAGAAAGATTCTTTCCCTGTCTTATTTCACTTGTCCCTTAAGGTGGTGAAAATTTTACAGCTATAAGATATCCCTTCTTCTTTCATCTTGTTGGACGCCTGTTTCAGCAACACTACTTCATTTCCAGTTCAACTCACATTCTTTGTGAGAAGGCCCCAGCATGGGAGGACAGCAGCCTGCCTCCACCCGAGTGTACCTGTAAGTTTACAGCCATAACCATCTTCCATTCATTGTTTATATAGCCTCTGAAGTAAAATGCAGTGTGAAGATGAATAATCAATGTTACAGAACTGTCACCTATGGAAACCTTATTCCAGGTATTTATTATGCTGCTTTGGTACTTACAATGAGCATAAGCTTGACTGTGTTTTTAACACGTAGTGTGCACACTGGAGGTGCAACTTAGGTTCCATTTGTTATTGGAAAATCACTTAAGTACTTTTGAAGATGTGTTTGTCTTTCTTGCTTCTGTCAAATTCCTTCCAGTGTAGGATTTAAAAGAATAGTTTTGCAAGTTCTTGGTGGTGTCTCGCTTCATTCAATGGATTCATAGTGCTGAGATAGAGAAACACAGCTCAGGTGAAGCTTTGTGATCTGATCCAGAACAGAGGACAGTAATACGCCTTCCTTTTGAAGCACAAATCTCAGCTGAGTTTATGGAGAAAGGATATTTGATACACTATGGAAGGCTGTGTCTGACATCAGGCCAGTGACTTTACTGTGATTTTATTTCTCACATATGCATGTTAAAGAATCCTGGGTTGACTTAACCTGTGCATCTGATCTATAAAAGTTGATGCAGAAATTGTCCAGACTTTGTAGTTGCACAACCAGGTACAAAATTTGATGTAGTTATCTTGCACAATATTTATAACTGGGTTAAAGGGGAATATAATGACTGTTGGAGTCCTGTTTCCAGCTGTTCTGCCATTGCAGGTCTCCAGCCTATAAAAATCTTTAATCATAAAAAGTGTCCTGCACTCAAAAGGCTGATGCTTCCAGATCAAAAGTTGCAGCTTACTATTGCTCCACACCACTGCACAAGGACAAAGAACTGTTACCAACATTACAAGACCATGTGACAAGGGCTTCTAACTTAACTTTTCTCTCATCACATATGGGGATAATACCACAGTAAACTGGCACAGTACCCTGGCAATAATAGCATACCATCAGAGCTATTTCACCTTTCAGAGTCTTGCTCTTGACCCTCTTCTTTGCCCTTCTTACTTGTTCCTCTCTTTATATATAAGCTCTGCTGCTCCAGCTCTTTCAGCCCCTTCATAGCATCCAGAACTAACTCTTGTGTTTCTTCCTTTTGAGCCTTTGCATGATGGGCTTGTCCATGTCTCCACAACATGCAACTGCTGCTACCCATGACCTAAATAATACTAACTGTTTGTATGAAGATTTCATTTGTTCACACCTAGCTTTAAAATCTCTGCCACTGAAATTATTATAGGAATGCTTTAAAATCTAATTACTCTTAAAGTCTTTCTCTGCATTTTGAAGAGCTTGAAGCTCTTTCTGAGGCTGATAATGAAGTATTTAGTAGAGTTAGGAATCAAGAATAGCATGTAGGAAAGTGACTCTACTGTCACCCAAGCCATGTATTCTATCAGTGGGTAAAAGTGCATTTAGTAATTTAGGAAATTATTTTCAGGGAAGTCCCGGAAACCCCCCAAGAAACCAACAGATGACTTAGCAGGTCATTGTATCTCATTGGAGATCATCATTTGTCATGAGCCTTTTGTGAAGGAAAAGGCTAATTTACAGTCTCATTGTGTAGATACACTGGATGTGTCAGCATGTTCTCAAAGGCTCCTCAAAATGAACAGCTGGGGTGAGGAGTTGTGTACTCCACAGCTCCCCCCCTGCAATAAGAGGGAGGACTGCCTTTGCTCAAGCCATGCCCTTCTGTGCTTCCTCATTCTCCAGAATGACCAAAGACAAGAAGGGAGCTTTTGATGTTTGTAAGTGAAAGCTGAGCCCGTTACAGCCTCATTGAAAGGAACTGAAAGCAGTCTGCCTGTTCATCAGAGCACTGCTCCTAGCCCCAGTTCTCCTGACCTCTCTTGGCAAGTAGCTGGGGCAGATGCATTTCAGAGCAAGTGCCTGTAGTCCTGATGGTACTCAGTATTTGGGAGACAGGACAGTGTGGAAGTTGGGATAAGAAGGGACTTAGTGCAAGGAAAGTGCAGTGGTAATTCTCCCATTGGAATGGCTATTCCAGACGGCGTGGGCATGAGACAGATGGAGCCTGAGCACTGCTTATCTGGATCAGATATGTGAAGCAAACTCCCGACAGGTTACCTGCTAGTCTTAGGGTTCAAGCTCAAGTGGAACTATATAGCAGCTAGCTTTATAGCCTGGTCCCTTCCTTGCAGCTGCTGTGTAACCCAGAAGGTTTTTTTCCTCTCTCTTTCTCCCGTTGCGGTGTTTGTTGGTTTTATATAGATCATCCCTGGCCTGAAGCTTTGTACAGCTGCTAGAAGAGTCTTTGCCTCTGCAGCAGAAGGCAGGTTGCTCTGTGTCACTGAGAGAGTGTTCCCCTCCCCCAGACTTGGCTATTATTTATGCAACATGATCTAACCTAGAGTGGCTGGGGCCGATGGTCCAGAGTTCATTTCCAGTTATTATTGTAGTACAGAGTCAGTCTGGTTAGAGGTACTAATTTCCAGCACAGAACATAGACCCTTTGAAAGCATAAACAAACTCTAGGTCAGTTTTACTCAGCTTCATACACAAGTGTTTCAGCTAAACAGGAAAAGCAAGCTAGAGTTGAAGCACTGCAAGAAACT
>NW_010327999.1:14496-28076 GCF_000700745.2 Antrostomus carolinensis
GGTCCCTTCCAGTAGAAGGGATACAGAAGGAGCACTAAGCTCTAAAACAGCAGTGCAAGCTTCCCTTCTTAGTCTCTAGAGATGCACTGGGTACCAGCCTTAGCTTTGCTACAGTGTTTGAACTCCTGAGCTAGGCCATGGCTGAAGAAAACATACGCAGAATTACCTTGCTAGGTTGGGGGTCAGACTTCAGTGGCCCCAGGAGATGTGGCTATTCTGACTTTAATGGCCTGAGTAATTACACCTGCCGTCACAACCCTGTTGTGGTATGTGGGTGTAGCTACTCTGGAGTGTAGTCATCCTGGCTACCACAAACCCAGCTAGTCATCTTAAATGCAATGCTTTTATTTATTTATTTATTATCTAGGATGGTACTAGAAATCCTTCACAGACAAGATCACCCAAGGCCCTGGCTTTGAAAGTAGGCATGTTCAGAAGTTGTTGGCGTGCTCTCCTAGACTAAAGATGCTGAACTAGGTGAATCACTACCCTCAAAGTATGAACCTCAGGCATTGGGGTACCGTCTCTGGTGCTTGTACAGTCCCAACAACAGTAATCGAATTCTAACTGTAGCCAGCATGGGAGCACTGAGTTAATTAGGGAGCCTGGCTACTAGCAGTAAAGCCTCCCTCGACTGTACTTCGCTGCATGCTGGTACAGCAGGGTTTTAGATTTGAAGCTGAAAAGACACTTTGTACAGCTCGATATCTGCACTTGGAGATGAGACTGCCTTACGGTAAGTCACTTGCATTGCCTTGTTCCAGCTGGTAATCTGTGTGCTGCCCTGGGAAACAGGGGGTCAGGCAGCTCGGGGAAACAAACCAGTGTCAGAGGCTGTTAAATTCGAAGGCAAAGTTTAACAGGGCAGCACAGCCTGAGTGGGGAAGGGCTGCCTCTGAGCTGGACAAACAGGTCACACGGGTTTCCAGACACTGTCCTCTGGGGGCAGAGCACGGGGAGCTGGATGCTCTCAGGTAGGAGCAGCACCAATACTTTGTAAGATCAAAGTTTAGCAGAGTTGGGGCTCCACCAAGTACAAGAGTGTTTAAGCTTTGTTTAGCAAAAGTCCACCAGATTAGTCACTAATTTAAGTTCTTTGCAGTTAATTAAATTCCTCCTACAAAGCACCACTGGTGTACATGAAATTCACAGTTTCTAACCCAAGATTAACAGCTTCACTTTGGTCCTTATTATCAATTTTCCTTTAGGGAGACACCAGCTTGGATATCATGATCTGACCATTTCTGCCCTGTTTAGGGAACAGAGGTCACATCCTGCTTCGTCTCTGTAGAGGCAACTCCTACTCTTCCTGTTGCCTCACTCGTTCTGTTGGTGTCCCTGCAGAATAGCAGGGGGAGTAGGAAGGAAGGAGAGCTAGTCCAGTACAAAACCTCATTCAACACACGGTCAAAGAAACCCAGCAACTGAACAATTTTATAAGAGAGTAAAACAGTAGAGCTCACTCACTTTGCTCACCTCAGTAACTGCAGAACAAAATCAGGAAAAAGGCAATAAATAAATCCTTTCTGCAACACCATTCTGTGTCAGATCTCACGCAGATCTCACGCATCTTTAGCCTGCAAACAGTAAAGTGAATACACTAGGAGAGCACGTCGACATTAGGAAATCAGGAGTGTTTTGGAGAATGGATTCTTCAGCAGGGGATACCTCAGGCATAGCTGGAAGGTCTGTGTCCAGTGTAGTGCAGCCTGATGGTGAGATGTGCTTACTCACCACGTTGCATGAGTGTTGTTTTGCGGATACTTGCCTAACAAGAGGTATGTCTTAGACCTCACGGGCTACGCTCTCTGTTCCCTTACACTGTCTTCCCACTTGTAAGTCAATTACACTTCACAGTTTGCTGAAGACTGTAATGTTCCTGATTTGAGACAGCAGGAAGGCTAACGAGGACACCATGGGACTGCAGAAAGAGAGGGGATTTGGAAGATAAGCTGTGTGGGTTTACATGTTTGTTTTCTGAGAAGGAAAGAGAGCTGATCAGGGAATTCTCACTTCCTAATGATGTACCCAGCCCTAGAGGAAAGATAAAGAAAACTCCTACAATCCATTGACTCCATTTTATTTTTGAGTTGTTTTAGGAGTCTTTTCTGGAGCTGAGTGGTGGGTGACCTGCTTTCTGCCTGGCAGCTGAATCTCAGCTATGCTTGCACAGATTTTTCATTGCTGCATTTCGTGACTCAGTGCATTGTGCATAGCACTCCAGAAGCATTCTCTAAAACTGATGAGCAAACTGAAAATCTCTGATCCCCACTGCATGGCAGAACATATGAAAGCTTTTCTTTTTTCCTCTTAAAATCTGAAATAAGGAAGCTAGGTTTATAGGTTCAAAGCATTTTGAACAGGGAGGTTTTGGTGTATTTTGTTCTTTCTGACAATGCTAAAATGCAATCTCATAGCAGCTTGTTAAAATAAAGCTGTTTTGCTGTTTTAAAAGACACTTTCAGAGAATGTGGCAAGTTGCCACATTCCAGTTAAGCAATTTCCTATAGTTGACATATTTTAGTTTTTTTAAAAAAGTGTGGCTTTCTCAGCCATCTCCCTCCTCCATTTTTACTCCAAGAACTAAAAAATCCCCAGACAAACAAAACTAAACCCCCCCCCCCCACAACACAGAACCCCCCAATGTATTAATACTTAAGACATTTGAGGTGAGTGTTCTTTGGGAAACCATGGAAGGCCAATATCCATCAGCAGCATGCTCATGTGCTCTGAGTCACTGTGTAGTGTAAAGTTCTTCTGGTTGTAAACACCTGATCTCTTAGAAACAAATGCTAACATGGAGTAGTGGGGAATATTTGATATCGAGTGTGGAGTAAAGAAAAATACTCTCTTTTAACACTTTTTTTCTTTCTGAATGGGTTACATATTTAGGATCCAGTTAATAGTGCAAAGCCCAGAGTTTTTATAGCTGCATCTCTTAGTTGCGCGGGAGAAATGTGTTCCTGGGGTACTACATGCTAGTAAAAAAAAAGTGCACGATGGATGAAAGAGGCACACAGCAGTAGAGAATCCACTCCCACCCAGGAGCTGAAGTCTGTCCAGCTGCATGACGCTAAATTATTTAGAGTTATAACTGCTGGCAGTACAAACATCTTTATGTAAAGAAATAAAAGCTTTTATGTCAATTGGTTTTTGTCTCCCCCCCTCCCCTTTATATGGCTCCTTGCCTGTTCTCCTCCAAGGATATTCAGATGCATTTAGAGAGTCAAAGACTCCACTGCTTTTGCCGAGAAGTTTCAGTGGCCATAGTGCTGGTAGCAGAAGTTTGGAGCAAACTCTGCGTGTCTCATTGTGAGAACAGAACATGAAGCCTTGGCTCTGGTGACTGTAGCATACATGGCAAACTTGAATTTTTGAGAACTGTGGCTTTTTTGGAAGTGGTATTTTCCTTCATGAGGGTAGATTTGCCTTTTTCTACTGCAGCAGACCTCAAAAGCAACTCGGTAATGGCATTTTTGGGAATCCTACCCTTACAGATTTCAGCTTGTGATAGAGGAATGAACAGGTAGTTGTTCAACCACATGAAGCAGCACTGCAGTATTTGATGCTGTGGTACACTTTAAAGTAGTGAGGCTCACTTAAAACGCCGTGCTCTCACTCCCTGAAGCAGGGGGGTAGCAGTAACTGCCTTGCCGTGTTCAGTGGTAGATGCATGTCCTGTGAAAACAGGTTTCGGCAGATGCATTTAAAAACTGGGTAATTGATTTAAGAACATTCGCTGAGTAGTTGAAAAGGAAGAAAAGCAGGCAAGTCCTCAAACTAGTGAGTAATGCTAGAGCTTCCTATTTTTGGGTGACTGTGCTCAGTCCTCTCCCTTTGTCTTATCAATTGAAGAAACTGATTAGCAGTGGCAGTGTCGTAGAGACAAGATTCAACGTGCAGGGATTTTTGCAGGCAAGCTATGGAAACGGACTCCAGAACATGAAACACTAGGCTGAGGAGCAGCTTGGGCAGCCAAAGTATTGAGCTACCAAATGCCAACCCCAAGGCTCTAATGTCAACGGTGCTGCTGGGGTAAGGGACAACACAGACAGGACCTAATCCAGCATTCGGGGAAATCAGTGAATCTGGGAAATCGGTTTCAGATAACTTCAGTATTCTTTGAATCAGGTCACAGCTGGAAAGCTAATAATAGTATGCTGCTCATTCTTTGCACTTTCAAGATTCTACTGTAAACACTCTAGTTGAATTTATAAATCCCCTTTGCCAAAACACAAAAGAGAAATAAGACTGTGAAGAAAGGATGGAGGTAGGAAGTTTTTTGGTTTAAGATGTTTTGGATTCACAAACTGGATACTAAAGAAAGGCTACTGATACTTGGGGAATCCTGCTGTTTTGTTCACTCATCATGTATGTGGTGGCTGAGCAAATCCCAAGTTCTGCATCTGTGGGGATCCTCAGGAGAGCTGAGCTTTGGAAGGAGAGCTGATTTGTTCTATTTTCAAACTACCATCTGAAGCAGTTATTAGGAAAGCTGTATGTGGGCACTGACTCTGTGCCTGTGAGATAGGTAAGAAGCTATCTGCTGCGCTGCTGGATCCCTCAGACATTTGTCTGCCCTTGTTACTCAGGAAGAGTACTACATGCAGGAGGAATTACTCCCAGCAGCGTTTGTATCACACCTAGCAGGAGGTGTAGTAGAGTACCAGCGGCATTTAGAGTCTTCCATTGTACAGGTGTGGCGTTTCAGTTTTCAAAAGCATCCTAGGAAAGTCAGTATTTTCAGTAATGCTGAACTTATTCATGTCCCTTTTGGAAAGATCAAGATTAAATACTATAAATGAAAGGAGTCTGAAAAAAAAAAACCCAGCACTGAGTGATCTTTGTAGAATAGTGAAGAGTTGGTTGGCTGCAGTGAAAAATCTTCAAGCTTAAGGAATGAATTTGTATCCAGCACTCAGAACTGTCAGTTTGCAGGCAGAAAAATACAACATAGAATCCCTTTGTCTTTCCTCTGCTCCTTAGGAAGGGAGTGTTTCCATTACAAAATAGCATACAGGCTTGTTACAATGGCTTTTTATTTTCTCATAAGCAGGCACATTTTTCTCTTGTTTCTGGTTGCTGTCACTCAGCGGAGTCCCTCCTCTGGTGCACTCATGTGAGCAAGAGATGGAGCAGAAATCCTGAAGCCCCGAGACTGCTGAACTTCTCCAGTGGATAATCAGAGGAGATGGTTTAAGACAAAAGGGATCAAACTAAGAACATGTAATGCAAAAGGAGGGATGCCGAAGTATTTGGAAAAGTGTTTGCTAAGGAGAGTGTATAGCATGAAAAGTGACAGATGTACAAAATTGCAAAGCTCAATAGAATAATGGAATGAAGGAGAACAAGTGTATAAATCACGCTGCAGAACTGTTTCTACAGGATGATGCTCCGGGATTGTTTTCTGAATCTTGGAGAGATCAGGACTTCTGGGTGGAAATGATGGCAAATGTGAGAACTTTCCTGCTCCAAAGACCTTTTTCCAGTCCCCAACTGGAGTGAAAAGTCAGGCTCAGATTTTCACTAATTCTGTATAAAATATTTAAGCAAAATGTTTAAATTCTGATCCTGAACTGAAACTTTTCCTTTCATTATACATTTAATGCAGAAGTAAAATCTTTTTAAATGCAGTTTTTTATTAGAAAAATATATTTTGGGAACTTTTATTTGTTTCCATGGAATGCTTTGAAAGTGAGAAACTTACCTAACACACTTTCATGGGTAAGTCTTGGTTTTAACAAACCCTTTGTGACAATACACTTCTCTTAAACAAACAAAAACAAAGACAAAAACAACCCAAAAAGTCCTTTTCTGACTAGGCACAGAAATGAAAGTGCTGTGTGGAGGTTTTGTGGAAATTCACAGAAGTAATGGATATTGTTCCTGGCTGAAAGATGCTAAACTTGGAGCCTGTTGTCTTTGCATGTGTGTGTGATCGTTTTTCAGGTGGTGATTAGTCTATCCAGGCTGTGGTCTGATGCCAGGTGGCTGTTGCAGCGCTGTCTGTTGGATGGCCAGTTGGTGCTTAGCAATCTCCTGTGTATTTTTCCTCATACAGCTATTTCTGGGTCAGCAACTAGATTTTCCTCCATTTTCTAAGCGGGCAGAACATGATTTAGATGAAAGTCCCAAGAGTCACAAATAAAAAATACTCTTTTGTGGGGTGGGAATCTGGATTCAGGTGTCTCCACTCGAAATACTATATTTGTACTTAAAATAATGGTTGAAATCCTGTGGAGCTATGTAAGCAAATGTTAACCAGTGAGACAGCCCCGAAGAGATTCTGGGAAAACCAAAATGTGAGCAGTGAGCCATGGCAGCTTTCTCATGCAGTGTCTGTGAACAGAGAAATGTGACCCCAGTCCTTGCCAAAATAGCTCCATTCTTTCTAGTGGGAAGATAATAATTTGGAGCATTTCACAGGATAAGGTTTCTTAGGAAAGATTTCCCAGGGTGCAGAGACATAATGTCGTCAGCTCTAGACCTGCAACCTGCTCCTACATAGACTTAAACTTTTTCTGTATAAACCTCTTCCCCAAAGTCCAGCCCGGGAGCAGTTTGGGGAAGGGATCTCAGGAGATCCTTTCTGCTGTCTTGCCAAAGGCATGAGTAGCTCTGCCTAGTCCATTTCTGACAGATGCCTGTTTAGTTGTTGTTAAAGACCTTGTCTGAGGGCCAAGACTGTTGAACTAGGCTTTGTGAAGCCTTAGCTGTTGACTAGGTTCCAGACTGATGGTGATACTCTTCCAGATGGTCACCCAGTTTATTTGAGCTGGTTGAGATTTGGCTACCTGAGAACAGATACAGGATCCGGGGACCCTGTGGAAGGAATCAGATGAGTGAGAACAGGAGGTGTGCTGTGCTTGGACACAAGTATTCTTCATAGCAGGGTAAATCCATAAGCCTCCTAAATGGCACGTGCACTGATTTAATGAGTGGATGGAAAACCCTACCAGATCTGTGGGCCAGTTTGGAGTAACGATATCCCTCAGTATCTGCTTTGTGCAGGAGCAGGTATTAGTCTGCCTGTGCTCCATATGGAAATACAGTTAAGCCTAATGAAGCATGGCTGAGCTGCAGAAGCTAGATGGGTGCTGGAGAGAAGGCTGAGCTGAGAGGAGGCTGAGCTGCAGATCTGATGTGGCAGCAGCAGGGTTGTGCTCAGCAAATGGTAAGTACAGTTCTTAGGCTCGCAGAGCACTCTCTATCATTCTGTTGCAGTTGCATGTCCTCAGGTTATAAAGGAAGGGGGAGGGCTTTCATTTCTAGTGTGCAGTGGGTGTGAAATCTTTGATATTTAAGCAAAGGACTGTTCCTGCAGCTGCATTAGGCTCGGATGCCTCCCTAGGATGAAATCTTTGAAGAGAATCGTGTTATCAGGAACAGGGAACCACTTGATTGTGCAGTTCATCCGCCCACTCTTAGCTGGGGAGGCCTCAACTGAGTGTTTACAGCTCTCAGACACTGGGATTGTGAAAAAGAAAGTAGGGAAGAGAAAAAGGGGTGGTATGTGGCCTCCAAGTGACCCAGAAATGATGCTGTCTGCATCATCTGACAAAGCAGAAATAACATACTGTAGTGTTTGGGCAGTGGCTATTGTGTCAGCCTCAGGCATGACTGAAGGTTCAAAGGAGAATCCATCCATCTGGTGTTCCACCTCTCCCCAGCCCTCTACCTCTCTGTGCTTTTACTAATTTCTCTTAAGGCTTTTTTTTCTCCTCTCCCAGAGCACACCTTGTCTGTACACTTTTCTGCTGGCTTGTGCTGGGTCCTGTTTTGCTGGGTTTGTTTAGCAATGCATTGAGAAACTGTTTCCTTTTATAAGCAAACCCAAAGGTTCTTCAGTCAGGCCAGGTTGTGCAGAAGCAGCAGGCTGACAGTTGTTTCTGCGTGGAGGTCGCAGCAAGACTGGCTTCAGAACTCCACGCTAGACCCTCCGCGCCCGCACTGCGGCACGCCGCTGCCTGCCGTGGTACCCTGAGCGCAGCATCGCTCGGGGTGCTTGTTCCCATCCGTGGCATCGTCCTGATTCCCTCTGCTCTTCAGAAGCTCCATCGCAGTCAATGCTGCCATGATCCAGTGATTAGATCAGAGGACTGAAAGTTAGGTCTTTTGGGACCTGTTTTCAGAACTGCTCCTTGACTTTGTACAAATTATTTTTAATCCTTCTTCCTCTCTTTCTTCTTTTTAATGAGGTGCTACCAGGCAGGGTCTTGTGGGTATGTTAATGTTTGTAAGTTGGTTTTTAGCACTGAAAGCAGTGGCACTGTTCTGCAAGCTGTCTTTTTCAAAGGGGGCTGTGCCTGTGGTCCAGCATAGCGTACCTGCTGCCTTTGACTGCACTGGTATCATCACAGGAAACAGACCCCAGGGAGCCAGCGCTCTGGCTGCTGTTTTGGCAGAGCCAGAACTCAAAGCCAGGCCTCGCATCGCGGACAGGAGTTGGGCTCACTCTGCCATGCTTCCTTGCTGAGCCAGCTGGGTGCAAGTAAGTGAATGTGAACTCCACAGACTACAGGTCAGTAACTGACATGTACACCAGCTCTTTTTCTCAGATACCATCTCAAATAAACAAATGAAGCTCTTACCAGATGTTTCTTTGTAATGTTTTATCTGCTGTCTTGGCTTTACTCATATATGGCTGGTGAAGATACATGTTAAAATGTCATCCTTTAGTGGATTCACTTAAGTTGTTTTGGAGGGCAAAGCCATGTGGGTGACAAATTGATTGACCTAATTTTTTAGGATACAAATAATTCCTTGAAATATTTTTTGCCTCTTTTCCTCTTATTTTGGGTTGTGCATTTTGTTTCTGTGCAGCTCTTGTCCTTGCCTTGAAAAGAGCTGTTTGAATTCCATGCTGGATTCCAGGTAGCTTTGAAGTTTGGGAGATTATAAGACTTTCCAGCTGAATCCTACATCGTCTGAGTGTTCCTAATGAAAGCACAGATAGGAAGGATGGTTTTCTGTGTGGTTGAACAAAATGTTCTGTGATCAGATTTGGATGAGTTTTCACTGCAAAATGAGCGTATGTCATGTTAAAAAGGTACAGACCCACTCTCTCCATTTCAGCAGGCAAATTTAGTTTTAAACCAGTCAAAACCAGGCATTGGTTTAGTTCTTCCTGCACTGGAAGGGGAACAGCCCACATTGTTATAAGGTTTCTTTATACGCGTGCAACAAGCCAGTCCTCTGAACATGGAGGGGAAATGAGAATCTCTGAGACTTCAGTAGCTGCTTGGTGATGCTGTGATCAGATGATGATAACAGTTCACATAGCCGGGGGCATTCAAATGAGTCAGCTGCTTAAAGCTGAAGTTCACAGAAGGAGCAGCTGGGTGTTGGGCTGTGTGGCACACAGGAGCTGCAGTGACAGTTGGTTTCTCGTTAGTTGAAGGGTACTGCAGACCGTCCCGTCCCGTTGAATGAGAACTGTTCAGGATGGCTGACTGAGCAGCAGGCCTTGCAGGCACGCATGAAGTGGCTTGCCCTGTCTGCAGATCCCTGGCAGAGCTGAGACTAGAAGCTGTCTTGTGATCCTCCATCCATCTGCTCCTGGCTCCGTGCACAGTCTGCGGGACAGACCAGAAAAACCTCAGCACTATTTCTGCATAATGATTCTTTGGCCTTATTCTTGGCTCCTCAGGTCGGGCACTTCGTCCTTGCGTATTTCTTTGGGTCTCCTCTGGCCCCGGATAAGCATTCGGGCTCACAAACCGTGATTTCTGTGATTACTGCGTACCAGGGAAGGTTCTGCTCTGGACACACTGCATTTCAGTCCTAACTGGAGAAACCAACCAGCATTTCTACTGATTTGGTCTTCACTACTTTCTACCAACTTGGTTTTCCCTCCGTGTTCCTGTGGTGTCCTGGTGACTTACTCTGTTGTGATCATCTGTCCAAAACCCGGGAAGGAAGTTCTGCCTTTATGGCCATTTCCAAGATGAGAATCTGAGGCAGAGTGGATAGTGACAATCACATCTCAGAAGTGCCAAGCAGTTGCCCTCATCGCTGGCTGTGCTGAGGAGCGAGCAGCCGCGCGTGCCTGGCACTAGCGAGGTGTGTCATCGTGCCGGCCATCTGCACGGGGGACTTCTGAGCTCTAGGTCAGACCACAGGTTCTTCCCCAGCTCTCCTCTTTCATACCTCAAAGCAAGCAACCTCGATACAGAATAGTTTGTATCTAGTTCTTTCCTTTGCCTGGATCAACTCAGTTGCACCTTTTTTTTCTTTTTAAACTCAGATGACTTTGAGAAGTGTCCTGAAGTACACTCACATGGCTGCTGGAGCCTCCATGGCTGCTCAGATCTTTATCGGTTTCTCACATGGTTGCTGAGCATGACTTCAGAGATAAATTTGGCAAGTCACATTCTGACCTTTTTATGTTCTCTTCAGTGCTCAGGTTGCTCAAGGGTTTTTTGTTGTTGTTGTTGTCTGACTTGGGGTTTGTCTATATAATGGCACTGGGGAAAATAGGCAAGAGTCAGCTAAAGGTGTGAAGTGAATCCACTTTCACTGGATGCCTTAAAATAACTCCTCTTACTTTCCCCAGTGTCCCATGCAGATAAACACCAAGATCAGAAGTTTTGTCCTCTGTTTCAGGAGGTAGAAATGCAGAACCCCCCTCCCTGTATGATACTGATGCAGCTGATGCAGTGTCCTGCTACAGCAGGAGCTCTTGTCTGACGCTTTGCAGAGCGCTCCCTTGCCCTCTGGGTCCTGTTCTTGGCAGGAGGTTAATAGAGGAGTTCCTTCCTGATTAATTCCTGTCTGAAGGAAGATAAGTGATTTGCATTTCTCTTAGCCACAGGTAAGAGCTGGGTCATACATTGATCTGATCCTTTTAAAACTTCAGCCACCAGCTTGTTAAAGTGCAAGGCAGTAAGTGGCTGAGGGCTTGGAAGTATTGCTGTAAGCTCGTATTTACCGCCAAGTGCTGCCAGACTCCCTGAGATCTCATCTCCTGGGACAGGAGAAGTAGGATCTGCTCTTGAACATGAGCTTGATTTGTTGATTAAATAATGACAGTTGTTTGGTTTGAGTATTGCAAAAAACCCTCTTCTAAACATCGTATATGTTTCAAGTCATCAAGAAGAGTTGTAGGCATCAGCGAGCAGAACATTATTAAGTTTTGTGAAAGCTTGAAAACATTTGGTTGTGAAATCTACGAGTGAATCAAACTTGGTCTCACACTATTGATACTCTGAAAGAATCCTGGCAGGCACTTCAGTATAGCAGAGTCCTTCTGGGGGTCCCCACATTGTTTAATTTCCATTCTGGGCCTCAGTTTCCCTTTTTTGTGAATTTAAAATCATTTTTCTCACAGCATTTATAAGGTATTCCAAGAGATGTGGATTAAAAGCATGAGAATAAGCTAGGGAGGACGTAAGAAAAATGCAGACTCTTCTATCCTCTGCTCCTTTCTCCCTGTTTATTTGGATCAATTGCATTGAATTCCATCTGATTGGTTTTTGGCCAAGTGCAAAAGCCTGCAATAGGTTTAATGTGCTTGCCTCTTAATGACTTCTGGAATAAGATGCCACTTTTCTAAGCGAGAATAAAACGTAATTGACAAGAAGCTGAGAGACAGTTGACCCCCAAATGCTTGAAACTTAATTTATCTCATTAGGGACCATAACTAGTAAATGAAGTTAGAATGTGATTCTGATCAATTAACCAGAGATTAGAAATATTTGGGCTGCAGGTTGAATACTGAATTCTTCCAACTCATGCTGGTAAGATCTCATTGCTTGCCAAGGACTCCTGAATTTTGCACCCTGATGTCAGTTAACTAGTTTTACAGATGCCATTGCTTCCTTGTGCTGTGTCTGCAACTGAAGAGCTTGTGTGTGTTTGGTTTTTGTTCGCAGTCATTTAAACTCCCATCTGTTGGCTTGAGGTCATGGATACGGGCAAAATTTTATCTCATGAGAGCTGCTGTTTATTTTATAGAAATAAATAAAAAACTACGAGCTTGGCAGTTTTTTGCTAAACACCTTGGGCCTGATTCTCACATTGCTATAAAGGAATATTCATTTAAAAAGTGCTGTGAGGAGGAGACAGACGTGCATCCAGAACCATGCCTTGCAGTTCTTGGAGCAAATGAGAACTGGGTGTCCTGGCCACCAGCTACGCCAGAGAGAGAGGAGTAAACAGTGATTTACTCCAGCTGCTCCCTATCCTGTCCCTGTTCTTGTTCGTTCCCATCTCGGGGCTTGAAGGCAGTTGGGGTGTCGCTGCTGCTGCTCTGGGGTTTGCCATTTGTGATGGGTAGGATGTGCCGTTTGGCAAGCAGGCAGTGAACAGTTTACTAGTGGCTTTATCTCTCCGTCTAGTTTGTGGTTGCAGACCTGCGTGGTGTTTGTGGGTTTGTATGTGCGTCACTGAACCCAGAAGTTTTATTATATTCTCAGAAAAGGGTTTTGCAACAGCTCAGCTATTAAAGCCAAACCATGTAGTTTAGTTAAAAGTCTGGGCAGGAAATAACAAAATGAAATTCATCCTAGGGGAGAAGCGTGGTGCATGTAGGGTGGGAAGAGAATGCACATATACTATTTATAGGACTAGAGGAAAACAAATTTGGGCTTGAAGAGTAAATGCGAAGGAGTTATCATGGGAAAACCAGACTTGGCAATCTGAGATACTCAGATCTGTGCTGGCAGACTACTGTCCCATTTTTGAGAATTATATTTTTGTTATATCCCAGTGAAGAAGAGAAGTGTGACATCAAAATCTGTGCTGTATAGAGTACCTCCCAGCAGTGTCCTTCAGGAGTTTATGCTGTGGATGAGACTTGTCAAGTGAAAATATTTGATCCTGTATTTTTTTTAAGCAGTATGAAAATAGCTGGAGACAGTGCCCGCCCCAGGGAGTTTGTGTGCTACAAGCAGGCAGAGCCACATGTGGGATGGAGGAGGAGACAGATTATTCAATTTGTTCATGGTCAGACAGCAGGTCAGTGGCAGAGCGAGGAGTGGAGTCCAGCTCTCTGGAGCCCAGGTCTGTTCTCACTCACTAAATATCATGCTCTGGTGTTCCATGGAAACTGGGGAGGAGAATTCTGTGGGGAATGCAAGAATAGTGACCATGGCTCAGGAATACCCGTCATCAAAGCAGCACGCTGGCCTCGTGATACTACAGACTGTAGCAGGATAATGTGGGGTCATACAGTTTTTGGTATCATTTCTTTTACTTGTGATTTTTAATTTAGAAGTTGATGCTAAGTCCTTCTTGCCTTCCACAGTGGTTTTTGGAAGAGATTCCCACACATTTTTTTTGCCACTGTCAGTGCTTGCAGTTCCCTGCTTTACGCTGGGTCATGTGCTACTTGTAAGGAATTTCCATCTAATTAGTGTTACATATAACTAAGCTCTAACTAAGCGGAGCTCTAGCTTTAGAGAGTATGCTGATATCTCATCCTTCTTCCAGGAAGATAAATCTTGCCTGATGGAAGGTCCTACGCTGAAATAACAGATTACAATCGGACTGAGGAGCCGAGCTGCTACTTCTCCACATAGGCCTGCTAGGGCTGGCTGTACCAGTTTCAAAATCACTGTGCAAACAATCTCACTTCTTTC
>NW_010327999.1:28105-33549 GCF_000700745.2 Antrostomus carolinensis
AGGAATGGGGAAGGGGTGAGGTGACCCGGGGAAAGAAGCAGTAACATGCCACAGTACCCTGGGAATTCTACATACCGCGGCTTACGAGTGCGCAGCTGACTTGTTTGCCTGTGGCTGGATTTTGTGGTTGCATTTTGTAGATCAAAGTGCATATCATCATTGAACCTCGCTTGGAATGGCCTCCAGAAAAAGAGGAGGCTTGGCTGATTTCTGTCTTCCTTCCCTTTTCCATGGTTTATCTGTGGGAAGCTATTTGTGATTTATGTAGGCTGACTTCTGGCATATTGAGGGCTATTGAGTAGTCCTCAAACTTCCTGCAATGTCTTCTTTCTGGCTTTTACTGGGGGACCTTCCCCCTCTCTTCATGCCAGTTCTTCGTTGTTCCTATTGCCTCCATTCCCACTCTGTTCTTCGTTAACCTCACTTCTAGCCCGTGGGTTGCCAAGATCTCCTCTTCCCTGAGAAGGACAAATGTACTCCCCTCTCTTCCCCTGTCAGGGCTTTGACTGTCCTGTTACTGTCTTTACCTGCAGCAAAGTCCCTCTTCCTGTTTCTAATCTCTTCCTCCCTAATGTTTTCTGAGGGAAGAAGCCAGGATGCAAATATGACACATTTGGAGGCAGTAAGAAGAGATCCAGGTATCTTCAGTGGCATGAAACACTAATGATGACAGTGTTGGTCTTTACTGTTAAAAAGGGGTTTTAGGACAGACAGGCAAAAGTCACAGTGCAGACCCCTTAGTGCTCAATCTAAGCTGGGGAACAGTTGCTTTAACAGTAGGAGACCATATTTCCAGCTCCTCCCCATAATGGGGGAGTCACCCCCAGCTGTGCACAGACTCACGTGCAGTGGCTGGAGAGATCTGCAGCGGGGCGCTGCGCTAGCGTGGGCCAGCTGCCGGTACCGTGCCAGAACTGTGGGATCAAAGCCAAGGCGTGGAGTGGGGAAAAGTACCATGAGAAGCAGAAAAAATGTAACCCAGGCACTTAGCAGGAAAATACTTGGAGCAGCATCTCCAAGCTCATTTGTGATCTGTTTGTGAACGGGAGAGTCACTGGATGGGCTGTTATGGGAAGATATGTCTGAGAAAGCAGAAGGTCGTCCCTAAGTCAGCCAGTGACATCGTGTGCCCCTTGCCTGCACTGAGCTAACCCTGAAGGAGCAGAGCACGTGTTCTCCAGAGACATCCTAGTTTAGGGGTGTGTACATCTAAAGGTGTGACTGTGTAGGAGAGTACAGCCAGCTTCAGAGTACGAGCACGGGCAGAACACGCTGCAGTAGCCTTTAAAAGTCACACAGTCACACTAGCCATGGCCTGTGCTGAGGGAGCGAGCTCACCTGTCTCACACTGGCGCAGAGCACGGGCACAGGAATGGGGCTGTCAGTGCCCAGGCCACTGCTGAGCCCATCGCCAGCCCCTTTGGAGCTCAGCCCCTTCGGCAGAACCGCGGCCGCCCGCAGTGCCCTGCGCTGCTCTGCTTTGCTCTGCAGCGTGGGGTCTGACCAGAGAACAGACAAAGCGTGGAAAAAAGGAAGTGCTACCATCCCCTTTTTATAAAAAGAGGTACTGAGACTGAGAACGACTGAGTGGGATTTCCAAGGTAATTTCTTTTAGGTCTTACACTCCCAAGCCATGTTAGGAAGTTATGGTTAAAAGGTTCCTCTGGTTTCAGCGGGGTGTTCCAAGTGGAGATGCAAAGGGATGGCTGAGTCTTTCAGGACATGGCAGTCCTTTTTTTTGCACGACTCCCTCTCCCAAGAGCGGCACTGCTTTGCATTTCTGTATTCATTGCATGAAGAGTTTGGATCACATTGGTTTGTATTAACCCACTTTTTGATAAATCTCACACTTTTACTAGTGAGAAAAAGTCTGCCATAGCTTTTATCTGGGGAGGAGGAGATGATCTAATTCTCTTTCCCGTGTGTAACAGATTGTGCATATATATGTATAGCATCATTCAGATATGTAAACCAAAAATATTTTGAGCAGAAACTGAAGAGGAAAGATATTATAGAGGTCAAAGAATCCATGTTTGTTTTTTCCTTTTCATTTGTAGTCAGATCTTGTTCCAAATGCTAAAATTTGTTGACTGAGAACATGTTTTAGTTTATAAATCACGGATCAGCTAACTTGCTTTGGGGCATTGTTTTGTTAGGAAGGTTTTAAAGCTTAAGTCTGCCCCAGGGGAATGTGTGACACAGTGAGAAATCTTTTGAGAATATTTTCTTTCTGATAAGCAAACACAAGGCACAAACAGCATGCCTTCGTGCTGTTTTGGTTTTGTGTGTCTGAAGCGAAGGTTTCTATGTAGTGCCTTTGGCATGAGATGGTCAGGTGATATAAAACTTTAGGATAGAAGATGTACAACAATCTTCTAGTCCAACTGCCTGAATTTTTGTTCTTTGAGATCATTGTTTTTAATCTTGATTTTGTAATAGAAATGCTCATCAGATAATGGGCATCAGAGTCTTTGGCTATTCCTGCCTTACTGATCTTCTAGCCCAAACGAAGGCCGGACGTAGGAGAATATAACAAACACATGGGGGTGCAGCGTCTTTAAACTGAATGTAATTATTTGTTTCAAATAGTTTGGATGCCCTTTCATATTTTGTCATGGCTCCCAGCCCCTGCACAGAACTTCTGTTGATATGGGCTTAGAGAAGAGTCCTGCAGGGATGGCCCTTGCAGGGTCCTGCCTTCTGCTGAAATATTGGAGAATAAAGATGCTCAGTGTGAGGGAGATGCTCCCCTGTGTGAACTGCCTTGAGTGCTTGTAACAGAGTATGGAGTATGCCATTTTTATATCATAAAAGAGCCCCACTCAGAAACCAGCATCCCCTTTGGCTAGGTACTGTACAAACATTGCCCAGGAAGATGACAACCTATCCCAAAGATCTTAACTGTTTACTTTCTGGATCCCAACAGGTGAAACTGATTGACTACATCCACAGACAACGGCAGTGTAAGCTGAGCGTGCCCCTGAATGACAGGACAGCAGAGCTCAACAGCTACCCAAGATTCAATGACTGGTTAGACATTGTCAATGTGAGGAAAGAAGTTGTACAGGTAAGGGGAAGACAACCTTCAGCACAGAACCTTCCTGCCCTTTCGAGACATTCCCAGCTGCCTGCTGGGTTTAAGTTCATTTCCTGAGCTTGCTTTCAAGGCAAGGTGGGAGTGTGTGGGTACACAGAGGGACCTCAGTGGGAAGGGTGCTTCCCCTCTCCCAGGAGCAGTGACCACCCAGTGGGAGTGCTGCTGAAATACTCCCTTCTCTTTGTCCTCCCAGAGTTAGTTGGGATCTTTTCGTAACAGCACCTGAAGCAACACCTCACACCTATTGCTCAGGAGGCAACAGAAGTCCTGCATTACCAGGACCTCCTCTCCTCCTGCTTGCTGGGTCTGAGAATGATGCCATGACTCAGTCACTCACTAACTTTTAGATACCAGCAATACTGTACCATATGATATTCTGTATCCAGTACTAACAAAATAAAAGAACCAAGACTTAGAATTTTGTGCACTGACACATCCAACAAATGAACAAAAATGAGGAGTTGTCACAGCCTATTTACTTCTAAAAGCATCCACAAATGAGAGATGATCCAAAAATAGCCAATGGCACCGTGTCCCTCTAAACTCAGACTAGCAAAAGAGGTCAGAGTTTTCAAGTTTGTCCCAGACTGATGGTTTTGAAACTGTGTGGCCTCACACAGTACTCAGACTATAAAATCAAGCAGACTGCAACCCAGTAATAGGCTAGTGGATTTTGATACAGATTTTGACTGGGTAGGAGTCTTTGCTCAGAAACAAGAGAGGATTTTTCATTTTACACACACACACACACTCCACCACACACACCCGGGAGTAAAGTCTGTGATTCTAACTGATACCAAAGAGCATTGCATCAGAGTAAAAACTGAATAACTGCTGTGGTGGCCAGCATCAGCTGTCCATGCGCACAGACCATGGCTCCTTTTGATCTTTACAGTTTAATTCTTAATGTGCAAATCACTGGAAGCCTCTTTATTGCACAGAATAATCTGACACTTCTGCTGGAATCAGAAATGACCAGATAAACCCAGCTCCTGTTTCTGACACTTTTTTTGCCTGAAATCCTGGATGTTTTTAGGTGGTTACTGGGAACTCCAGCACTGCAGGGCATTGACATCAGATTGTTCCCGTGGGTCTGGACTGTGCGTGGCCTCCCCATGCTGTTCTCTACTGTGGACAGTTCAGTTCAGTGTAACATTAATGGCAATCTAAGTAGAGCTCAGTTCACTGATGGCTAAACAAAGCAGAAAAGGCTTTTTCCATTCTTTTCCCCATTTTTGGCTCTGCAGGCCAGATCACAGTGTTCTCATTCAGTTTCCTTTGATCCTTACACAAGCAGAAATTTTCTTTGACTTCAGCAGGAGAAAATTCAGCAAATTTTCATGGAAGTTATTCCAGCTTGGTCCTGATGTAACTGAGCAGACTGGTGAGATAGGATGAGCTCAGGATCGAGTTGTTCCTTTTATTTATTGCTATTTATTTTGAGTGTGATGCTGGATATTGCTGTCCAGCCCAGCAAAGTTTTGGGTAGTACAGCTAAAGGTGCAGCAGTGACAATGAGAGAACAGAAGCAGCCTGTTGCTGTGGCCAAACTGCCAGGCTCCCAACTATTGTTGGTTTCTAAGGTTACTGGGATTGCCTGAGCCTAAAAGAATGTCTTTGTAGCTCTTTTTAAAATCCTTTGTGATGCCTGCAGAACTGGGGGAGGGGAAGAGGTGAAGAGAAGAGGTGGAGGAAGCAGGGAGGGAGGTGGACAGTTCAAATCTGCCACATCCTGCTAATTCAGGGAGCAGATAGGGTTGAGACTGCCCTTCCGTATGTGTGGTCACTTAAAAGGGTGAACAAATTCGCTTTTGCTCTCAGGCAGGAAGAGAACATTTTCCAGCTGTTTATTATTTTTATTCGTGCCTTTTCGCTACCCCCTCCCAAGCAATGACCAGTGTAATGAACTGTGTTCCCCTGTTCTTTGGGACAGAAATACAGGAGGTGTACAAAGCATTTAAATTCCTCTGTGATTTCAAGTGTATGGTCATTTTTTTAAAGTTCTGTGTCCATTTCATGCAGCTGCAGAGAGCTTCCGTAGCATTTATATTAGCTGGACAGAATCACAGGACAGGAGAACTGCAACACCCATTGGGTCATGCAAATGATTTGTGAGTAGGCATGCTGGAACAGGCTGTAATCTGGGGAAAATGGAAATAGCTGAGCTAAAAAACCAATTGCTCTGTTCATGCAGGGATTTTTTTTTGTCATCTTAATTCACTGCTTAGAAAATAGCAACGCAGCCACCGTTGGTGTTTGTGGTGTGGACACCAGCAGACAGTGCAGGGCAGATGTCTGTGATGAGCTGTCCTTTCAGAAATGTTACAGGTATCATGGGATCATTCCT
>NW_010327999.1:33563-46201 GCF_000700745.2 Antrostomus carolinensis
CCTGCTGTTGCTTAGATTTCATACAGCATGTGAGCCACATTTCAGCTGAAGGCTTTCAAAATGGAAATCACTGACAGAAGGAGCTTTAATAGGTTAGTTATTAAGAAATATGTAATGATTTCCCCTAGCTTTATGCACACTGCCTGCAACATGACTGGGGAGAGGGGTGGTTAGGGAGCCTTTAAAGAGGTGGCTGAGTAGGTCAGATAATGGAAACGGGGACACTTGAGTCCCATCCCTGGTTCTGTGGCTGCTGTACAAGATACACCGGGGAATCACTTCCCAGTGCTAAGGTGCTGTTAGCTCATCTGTCAAACTGAAACAGTCATTCTGCATTCCCTTCTTACTGCTTCTAAAAAATGCTACAGAGAGACGGAAAACCCTACAACTGTTGTAACTGTGTGTTCATGTTAGGCACACGGCCTCTCTTCTTGAGACTTTTAGGCTCTGAAACTAGCTGAAGAAGTTGCCAAGTACCTGTGAGGTCTCAGAGAACAGCTGCATCAGAGCACTTCCCTGGCCACCTCCGAGGTCTGCACAGAACCAGCAGGTACGCTGCAGGAGGTGTGTGCAGGTGAAGGGCTCTCCTGGGGCCCACTGCTTGTCAGGGACAAATCAGGAGAAAGCTCCCAGTTCATGTCTTTTTGCCTTTTAAATGGTTCAGGTTCCCTTTGCATTTCTAGTGTTGCTGGAGGGAGTATTTCAAGATTGTGCTAATCTGTGACATAACACCTTTGAAAAACAGCCTAATTGCAAGCAGCTCTTTAGCTCAGCTAGAGAAACAATGCTTTTTCTCTCTCTCTGTTCCCCTCCCCTCTCTCCCCCCAGTCCTCTCCCAAATAAAGCTGCCATGCAGGGAAGCACAGAAGCTCCCAGGCTCTCCTGTCAGAAATAGAGCACCGGCTCTAATTTAGAATATCTGCTGACTCCTCTAGTCCTGAGCGAAAACTATTTTTGCTCAGTGACTTGGTCTAGACATTGTGAAGCTTGAAAGCTCTTGCTGTTATAATTGCTGTCTTGTTGTCGGGCTCCTTTCTTTCTTTGAAAACCTATGTTTAAAACAAGAATAATGACTGCTTGTAAAATCCTTTAGTTCTGGAAGAGATTAGAGTAATAACAATGCACTGTTTATGGCGTTGGGCAACAGCTAAGACTCCTGTGAACATGGATAACAGTCAGCCGGTCGTGCTGCGTAGAGTGAAAGGGCTGTTCTGTGTGGACCTAACAGACTTGGAGGTAGGTGGTGAATACAAGCTTTGAGTTTGTCATCCTGTTTGCTCGCTGTGAATACACGGTTCTGAGGGGTAAGGAAACTTTGAACTCCCCCCTAACTTGTGCTGTTTCTGTTTCTTCGTTATCGTTCCTCTAATCAGTTGCCAGACAGATTTTTATCATAGAAAACCATGGCTGGTGGGGAGCAGGCTCTGCTTTGGAACTGAGCTAATATTGTTCTGTAACTTGCTGTTTAAGTATTGTTCTAGGAAATGCTGGATTCCTTGTTTTAGCTGGGGGGTCCTAGAGATTGATTAGCGCTGTGTACGTGTAGTTTAACTCTGAAAATGATGCATAAGTGGCTAAATATAGTGAATTGAAACTGGGAAGATACTTGAACTGAGAAGTAGAAATGGCAGGACAAGGAACCATACAGACAGAAGATGTATTTAAGCTGTGTAGTGGTCTCCGGTGGGTCAGGGTTGCTCTGAAAATGGCCTTAGAAAAAATACTGATGTGGATTGTCCTGCTGCCCTGGAAAGTTGGAGTCAAGAACTGAGGAGGGAGTAAGAGTGAAGGAGGATGTGAACAGACCACTGTCCCCTACTCTTAGGCTGATGGAAGAAGTCTCTTGTAGAGCTGTTTACTAGGTTCTGGGCTTGGGGCATGTCTACCAAAAAAAAAAAAAGAGAGATTAAAAAATCTCTATTGGTTTATTTTCTTTAGCACAGAAAAAATCCTCTCTGTCTTTACTCTTGTTCTTCCCAGAAACATCACATTTGTTCCTACATATAACTTGTCACCATCTTAAAAAGTAACTTAAGAACTTAGTCATCTCCTTATCTTCTGGAACATGTCTGAACCAGCCCTGCTCACCACGTAGCAGGGGTTCCAGTCAATCAAGTTGGGAAAGCTGTTTTTAGAGTTGATAACTGTCATGGACAGGGAGGGGCAAATCCTGCCCTCGTGATTGCTGGCTATGAGCAGAACTTTGCCACCAGGGAGACAACGTGGGAGCAGATGAAACACTGCTGTGGTTGGGTCTGGTTGATGGCTGTTCCACTTGGGGAATGTATTTGCCTTGCAATGTATAAGTTTTTGTGTAATAACTCCTGTTTGCTCATGAAACTTGTCTCATTCTGCATTTAGCGTTTATGCCAAAGACCTAATGTCTCCTAAGCACTTGGGAGTGGTTCCTGAGCAAGCCTGGGGCAGCACCTGGCACACCGGGGAGCAGAGCAGGAAAGGCTCGTGCCTTGAGTAGGGAATTGTCTGTTAAGAGTCTCCTGCTGCCCCTGTAAGTCTGTCGAGGACGAGGCACTGGCTCAGGTTTAATACTACAAGACCATGGCAGATGGTCATGCTTGCATGGAGCTGTAGGAGGCAGAGTGTGGGGTTTATGTGTGTGCATCCCTGCTTTGGTTGGGGAAGAGAAGGCGCAGATCTGCCTCAGCCTATCAGGTTTCCACAGCTGTATCCTCTCATCTTTTTCTGTCAGCATATCTGCATGAACAGACGATGAGGACTTTGGCTGTTTGCTGGGGTTTTCCATGGGTCTGGCAGCAGAAGGTTTGACTGGACTGTCAGATAGCAGAGATCCTGAATGTGCTAATTGTCTGTATGCAAATTAACTCTGTCCTGCAGGCTTCCTGGACCTAAAACTCCATTGCCATGTTCCAGCTGAAGGTCCCTCCCCAGAACAAACAGCTCTTGGAAAATACTCTCTACTACTGCCAGGGTTCCCTTCCCCTGCCAGGGGTCCAGGTGCCCCTCGCAGCCTTGTTCCCTGTGAATGGTTCATGGCATGAGGTCAGCACAAGGCTCATGCTACTGCTCAGGATCTGCA
The DNA here is from genome assembly GCF_000700745.2 of Antrostomus carolinensis. Lineage (NCBI taxonomy): Eukaryota > Metazoa > Chordata > Aves > Caprimulgiformes > Caprimulgidae > Antrostomus > Antrostomus carolinensis. The sequence goes on from NW_010327999.1 coordinate 36,622, forward strand.
GTGACACACTGCAACTTCTGTCCTCCCACAGAAAGGCCGTGACTGCAGCTATCCTGTGCCCAGAAAGCAAACTGAATGGGGATGCCCGAGACCGTCAGCTCCTCTCCACCCTGCCTGTTGTGTGAGAGGTGAAGAGGGAGATGTTGTTTGAAACCATAACCTGTGTATGCTCACAGCTTAACGCAAGCTAGAAATGTCATGTGAGAGGCTTTCCAGCAGGCCCATAAAATCTCCAGAAATTTAATAATACAGCAGATTTTCAGTACTTTCTTCACTGGACACCAGGAAAACCAAAGCAAAATAACAACTAGCATGCACAAGATGTTCTTAAGAGCATCCTTAACATGCTTTGCTTAGAGCTGTCAGTGGGAATTTAAGCACCTTATGTAATGGGCTTTCTCTTCTAGCATCTGCTGCTTTAGGGGAGGATGATTGGTGAGGAAATGTATTGATCTAAGAGGAGCATTTGGGGCCTTGACAACTGTCTGGCTTTACAGAAAGATTCATGTCTACTATGTTGAGAAGCAGGTCAGACTGATTTTGCAGAGTGCTAGCAGCAGCATTAGCTCTGCAGGCTTATCTGCAGGGAGGAATCTCTACCAAAAATAACCCATCCACTGTGTTAGATACCAGGATTTTTGCCATGTTTCAGGGATTTAAGTTGGACACCAGACAAGATTAAAGACCTTCTTACACTCTTGTGAACCCTTCACCCTGACTGATTGAGACTAACCTTTGGGTGGCTTCTTGGATGCATTGTGGTTTCCTTTTCTCACTTTTAAACATGTGTACCATGAAGTGCCTGGTCTGAATGTCTGATAAGCAGGAGGACTTAGCAGAAAAGCCCTCTCACCTGTCGAAATGAGGAATAATTTCCTGCTTTGGGCTTTTTAGCATCACTTCTGCTGAGCAACGTCTGGTGAGTGAGGCTTTAGATTTTGCAGGCAGTTTTGAGGTGCTGAAAGACTGAAAGCAGGTTCTGTCTCCTCCTGCTCTTTCTTTCCTTTTTTTTTTAATCTGACCTTATTATGAGAGCAGTACTCAAGTATCTCACCACTTCCCCTGCCATTCTGTAGTCCAGGCAGTGTGCAGGGGGAGATGGCACTTCGCCTGGCCCCAGTGCGAGCCTTTAAGCTGCATTGTTTTAAAACTGTATTTTTTTAAAGCCACAGCACCCATGAGAAGCAGGTAACGAGAGGTCTGTTGGACCCACACTTCTCATCTTCAGTGATGAGCTTGGGAGTAACCCCTTTGCAAGGCCCAGAATCACGCCTGCACATGCCCACCACGTGCTCTTCTCGAGATGGACACTTTGCAGGGGACATTCTTCCCCCCAGCTCAACAGCTGAGCAAGAGCATCCACAGCAACCGAACCTGTTTCAAGAGCCATCTTGAACTAGTGACCCTCATCACTATCACATTGGGTAGGGGGCTAACAGAGCCAGATCATCTCAGGCCAGGGATCAGGTTCACCAGTTTTATCTTAAGCCACTACAGATGTGCAGCACATGAGCGCCTGTTGAAGAAAGCCTCTTACTTCCCCTGCCTCCCCCTGCTTTTAAGGCTTATTTCTTTTGTCGCGTGTCATGGGGGCTGGCAGCGGGTTCAGAAAGTCTGAGCTCTCCCAGCTCAAGGTCACTGGGATTGTTTAAATATAATCTCCTTTCCTGTACTTATACTTTCCTACACCTTGCTATTCTGTCTTTCTAAAATTAAGCTATTGAGCAAGAGAGTAGATTGGACTTTACGTGCAGGGCCGGGAAGGGAGCGAGCGAGCAGCAGGCTGGGCCCTGGCAGAGTGTGTGTCTGCGTGAGGTGGTGCCAGGGATGCAGAGTTCACAGTGAAGAGCTGGGGCTGCCCTTTGCTGCCCAGTTGTGCCTGGTGTGAACCATTACAGCTTCCCATGGCAGGCCACGTGTTGAGTTGTAGAGCACAGACTCCCTTAAGGTCCTGCCACAGGGCAGCAGAAACCAGATCCCTGATGGTGCTGCCACCAGAACCGTCCCAGCTGGCCCTGCCTTTCAGCTGCTTGCGCTGGGCTGAGGAACTGGCTGTGGTGGTGGCAAAGCTTTTGCTTTCCTCAGGAAATCTTGGTCTCTTCCACTTTACTGATTGACTCACTAATAGCTCTAATAAGTTACTGGTTACACTGCTGTGGTGCGAGGGACAGGGAGGTGAGGTGATACTGGGAAACGTGACTTGGTAGCTTATCCTGGGATCTGGAATGACGCTGCTGCTTAAAACAGCGGCTACGTCATCTGGGCTGTTTCCTTAGTGGGGAGCGGTGGGAGTTAGGAAACGTTTCAGGACAACTCAAGAATGACATCGCTGTCATCTCACCTACTCCAGGGCTGTGTAAAAGCATGAAATGGGATCAGGGTTTTTGTAAGAGACGCTGCCTTTCCCTTGTGCTTAACGGGGAAGCGTTACCCTCCGTGCTGCAGCGCACAGGGGCACCCGTGGTGCTTCAGAAAACTCTTTCCATGCTGCACCCTGCTCTGTAACTCGCTACGTGGCTGTTTGTCCCCAGCCACCGTCCCTTTGAGAGCTGCTTGTGTCGTCCTGCGTCGCAGAACCGCCCTTGTGACACTGCTGAACAAAGATGCTTCTGTCAACCGCCTGTCTGCGTGCAGGGGAGAGGAATTCAGGGGGTGCTGGGGAAATAACTGAACTATAAGGAGGATTTGGTTTAATTCTCTTGTTTTCAGCCCAGTTTGGCTTGGGCTTTCTGTGAGCAAACCTGTAGTGGCTTCATGCTGGAATATTTGAGTTGTGGAAACCCATCCCCATTTCAGTGTAGATGATCTCAGCCCCTGGGTTGGTTTTTTGTCCTCTGGAGTGTCACACCAGGTGAGGAATCCTCGGAGGGCAGATTTTGCACTGCATTTTCACTAGAGTCCTTGTGCTTCCTGCATTTATCCAAGTGGAAGTCATTCCCAAACAAGCTTTTTGGGCAGTCTTACTCCTGCATTTTGGTGGTACAGGTGTGCAGAAAAATTAATAATACCCAGTGTCAGGTGGGATGTCTCTGCTTTTGTTATTCTGATAATATTAATTCTAGAAGAACAAGAAAATTTACCTGAACTTCGCGGAACGCTGGCTCTGCTATGGACCTGCTCTGTGCTTACTGCTCATTTACACCCCTGGCCTCTCCTTCAGTCAGCTGTGTTTTGTGTTTCATCCGGTTCAGGGCATGTGACAAGATGCAGGATGCATTTCTTAGACTTCTGCCCTTCCTTATTATTTTAGTTTGCTCCATGCAACAGTTCCTAAAAATGGAAACTCTGTGGTTGCTCTGTGAAACTGTGTGTTGCCACCTCCAGAGCTCCAAAGGCTGGGACTGTTTCTAGCACTGTCACAGTTAAAAGTCATGCGTCAGATCTCAAAAGCCACCAGTCTGGATTAAGAAAGATGTGATTGTTAAAGGACATCCATCAGCATTCACATTTGATTTGCAGTCAGAACTGGGGTTTAAGAATCTAGAGGATTTCAAGCTTTTTGTTTCCAAACAGTGAGACACGCTTTTGAGTTTCCCCTTCAAATAAAAGTTGAAAGCCTTTTATATAACATGGTTCCAGGAGTTGTAACTTTAGGAAAGAGGCCAAATATTGTGAAATTTGTGATCTCATTGTGAGAGGAGGCAGCAGTGAGGTTTGTTTAGGCAAAACTTTTAGGGAAATTCCTGGGTATCTGGGCTAAATATCCTGGTTTTGTTTATTAACCACAATTGCTGCAGACTTACACTGGAAACATTTGAATGGGGGAGGAGAGAGGTGACACAGCTCAATTCTGTGTCAGGAAATACCAGGTCACTTCATGCTTTCCAGTCTCTTGTATCTTTTGTGTCTGCCTGATCCGACTTTATCACTTTGGGGGCTTTGGTGTATTAGGACATACAGGGAGTTCTGTACAAATATCTTTCCAAGCGAGATACGGGTAAGGCTGGTTCTCTAATGAAGGAAAAATTGCTTGAGGAGGAGGTTGCTATCTTTGTCAAAACATTTATTTTTGTTGAACAAAAGAAGCAATTTTCCTGACTGTTTTTACTTCTCGCTTCCCTACTGAAAAGCCAGACATCTTTATCTGACATTTTTTCAGGTTTTAGGCCTGGTTTGTTTCTGACTGCTATTTTTAATGAAAAAGTTAAACTTTCATTAGTAGCTTTTCAAGAATACTGAATGAAAACTTTCCACAAGGGGAGGGGAATATTTCAGTCACCTCTAATCCTAACTTAAATACCAGAGAATGACCATAACATCCTAGTGACACAGATCACCCTGGGTTCTCAGGGTGTAGCGAGGAGAGAGAGCAGCTGTGGAGCACTGCTGAGATCTGCTGGATGGCTGTTACTGACCCAGTGATCCTTCAGAGAGGTGTGCTACCAAAATCAGTAAATCATGAGTCAGACCAGGCAGTGAGACAGTGGCACTATTTAAAGTGCATCAGAGTGAAAAGTGTCAGTCTTACCTATATGTGTGTATTAAAAAATAAATGTATGATCTTGTTTTTCTGCAGAGAATACCAGAGGAGCTAACCTTAGATGCCTTACTCGAAATGAATGAGTCCAAGGTGAAAGAAACAATGAAGAGGTGTGGTGCCAGGGATGAGGAGTGCTCCCGACTCAACGGGGCACTGAGCTGCTTACGGAAGGTGACTGAATCAGGTACAGACTGCCCTGTTGTTCTATGGAACGAGTTTCTCAGTAGCTCGGCCTCCATCCTGCTTCCTTTCACATGAGACCATCTGCAAAATCCTCTAGAGAATGTCTTTGGGTATATTCTGTAGCCAGGATCAGGTTGTGGCTCTCAGATATACATTAAGTTGCAGTGATCAAACACATCTGGGGCTGTGGATTGGATTTGGTTTTGACAGCATGCCAAATAAGTAAATAAATAAATGGAAATAAATGTGTGTAGAAATATCCTCTCCTACGCAGTAGACTCTATATCCTTATTCCCTCTCTGTTCAGAGTTGTGTCTAATGCTCCAGTTAATCCTCCGTCACTCAGGACACATATCCTTGACCTAACGAATACAACCAGATTTCTTGTAGGTAATCCCCTCACCAAATATTGCCAGCTCAGAGAGAAGGTGTAATTCTATTGCTCAGAAGCCTGAGTATTGTTCAGCAAAATGCTTTGGAAGAGAAAACCATTGCTATGCCAGCCCTTGGTCACTGCGTAGCTTGCAGTGTGGCCACTGATTCGCTTCTCTAAAACCACTTGCCTCCTGTTATTTTTCTTTGACTGCTAGATGTGATAGAATCATTAGCCAAATCCTAATAGCATATTCAAGAGCTAGAAAGAACCCTGATTTACCTTGAAATGATGGAAAGAAGGATACTGTGTAATTAGAAATGCATGTGTTCAGCATGCAAATCGATCTGACCATCCTATTTCAGATGAGTCAATCTCAAGGGTGCTGTTTCACTGTCTTCCCCTGTCACCTTCCCCAGGAAGATCTGTTTGTACAGGAGTGTTTCTCACTGCACACTGGTACTAACGTGCATCAGCTCTTTCTTTGGAGCAGTTATCAATCTGTCACTGCAAGGTGATGTTTCCTGTTGGTATTTTGACAGTTCACACAACTAGCAAATCATAAAATTAGTTAATGGAAAAGTCAGCACACAGCTCTGTTTCATATTTCCTTTTTTTCTAATCTTTCTTGTCCTGGGCTGTCAAATATTTCCCATCTGTTCTGTGGCAGAACCAGCCATTGTCCAGAAGTCATGCCATCCACTTATAAACAAATACCATTTTTTAAAATCCCAGTATATAATCTCTTTTCAACCACTGACTGGTCAATAGGACATCAGGGCCTGAGCCTTTGACTTTTCACCTTGATTTAAGTCATTAAGGACATACTTAAAATTAAGCCAGAGAGTTATCCTGATGAATTAAGCCTCTGAATTATCCCAATAATCTGTGCCTTCCTGCTTTGCTGCCTGCAGGCCTTTGTACTGTTTTTTCCCCATTTATACCCAGAACTGGTCTACGAGCTGCCCTGGCCCACGCTGAGCGACAGCACCAGGCACTGTAGAGGCAGCGCTGGGCTCCACCAGCAACCCAGCGGGACGCGGCGGTTCCTTTTTGTCCAGCCCTGTCCCTGGTGCAGCTCCGGCTCTTGCAGTCTGAGCAAACACAGCAGCTCTGTGCTGACTGCTGCTGCCTGTCATTAACCAGCCTGTAATTAACCAGCCGTGCCCCAGCACTGCGGGTGTCAGGGGGGTTCTAGGCCCTGGTTATGTCAGAGAGAGGTGGCCAAAGGAGCATCAGGAGCTCCTAGACACCCCTTACTTCCAGCCTAATGGCCTTGCTCAGTTTAAGCAGCATTTAGCAGTTCTGTTGGCTGATAGAAAATAGTTCCTTCTTTTTACCAAAGACCCCTCTATAAGCAGACGGTGCCAGGGTGGGTGAACAGATTTGTTGTGGCACCAAATCCACACAGGCTTGCAGTGGGCCGTGGTGCCTGTTTTCTGCAGGTGTGTATCCCACACGCTTCAGCTGGGCCCCAGGCTATTAAACCTGAGCCCGTCTTGGGAACATAGAACCTGATTTTAGCTTTTCAGATACACAGCTACAGATAGGAAAGAAGAGTAGTTACTGCCATTCTCATTTTAAAGGTTAGCTCAGCTGATGTCTTAGATGGAGAAACTCTGCTGGCACCTTGGCTAGGTGCAAAGCAGGGGACAAGAACACCTCACAGCCTAAAGCAGCAGATGGGGTATGGGTATCTCTGGTGGCTTTTCGTTTTAATCAGTCGCTAACGTGGCTATGGTCGGTGAACAGGTGGGGAGTTAAAAGATGATGTGCTGATGAATCTTTCTGAGGCACGCCGAGAGAACAGCTCTACACACATGACCGAAACCCCCTGCTCCTCTGCACCCACATGGACTCCCTCTGCGCCGCACCTTCCCAAGGGCAACAGCCAGCAGGCACGCTCTGTGTCGGTATCTACAATCCCATCTTCAGATTCTCTTGCCTCAAGTCACGGACCTTCTATCTATGCAGAAAACCTCCTGGACCCTTTTGCATTCCCTGCACACAGCGGAAGGTTAACACCAAGGACTCCTCACAGCATCACCATCACTCCACCAACCACTCCTCAAGCCAAGAGACGGCATAAGTTGAAGCCACCACGGACTCCTCCTCCCCCTTGCCGGAAGGTTTTTCAGCTGCTACCTAACTTTCCAACCCTCACAAGGAGCAAGTCCCACGAATCCCAGTTAGGAAACAGGATAGATGAAGTTCCTCCAATAAAGTGAGCATGACACTTCCTCCTTCCCCATGGGCACTGGTGGGCTGTGTTCAGACCAAAGGGCATTCAGTGCTCCAGCTCTGCAACAGAGTTGGTGTCCAGTCACCTCGTCACGGTTTCACTGTAGTCTGAGAATCTATGTCAGTGTGATATTCTCAGATAACTGCAGTAATAATGTGCTGTACCTGAAATCTGTTTAAATTATTTGAAGTTGCACCTGCTGGGGAGGTTGGCATGGCTGCTGCTATTAAAGGGCCCCAACCAGTTTTTCTCAAGCATCTAGTAGCCAATTCCAGATACTGTCATTCTCTTCTGTCCTTAGATGTTCCTCACAGTTCAAGTGGCTGGTATCTTTTTATGTTTTTATCTTAAGATGTATATTAGCTGCTAGTGTGAGCTGTAAAACACACTTATTACAACTATAGCTCCATAACAAGACAAATGGTCGTAGGCTACACCTTTTTTGGACTGATTCAGGCTCTGAAATACACTTTTTTTGTGTAGGCAGGATGGAAGGTATTAATCTAACATTCAACTAATAGTTGAAACTGGGAAAGAAATGTGCCTTCCAAAGACCCTGGCTATCCCCAAACACTGCACAAACTTGGGTCAGCATCCAAATTCTGTAGCAGGCCCTGGATCATTACAACTTACCCTGACTCTCTGACCACCTGGAAGAGTTCAAAGAACTTGTTCTACTCAGGACCTTTCTGCCAAAATTAGATTTTTATATAAGGGAAACTAGCCCAGCTCAGAACAGAGTTGAGATTTTGGTGCCAAAATTCAGGTGCAGTCTTGTATACCTGACTCAGGCTGGAGCTGGAGCTCCACCCAGCAAGGACTGCCATTTGTAGGCAGGAAAATACTGGCTGTGCAGCAACTTCAGGAACCCGTGCAAAACCAGAGATGTTTGTAAACCTGACATCAAACACTGCAGGAAGGAGTTTCTGCTCTAGCAAAGTGTGTATCCTGTCACATGAATATCAATGTCTAAAAAAACAATAATTTTTTTTTCTCTCTAGGTTCGGTAAGAGATTTTTACAGGACTGTCTTCGTTTCATTGCTGAGAGAGAAGAACCTTGTCAGCTCTCTGTTGATATCATCCCTGTGCAACCTCTGGAGCTCCTCAATAGGGCCTTTATCCCCGAGTTTCTGTTACCCTTAACGGGAGCTTGGCCTACTGGAGGACTGCAGGATGTTTACGTGGTTGTTTGTACCTGGTATTTCTTCAGATCACAACAGCAAGGAAAAGGAATATTTAAGTCTAAAGGGTTGAAGCAAGAGGGTTGGGTGTAATTGTCTGTGACTTTAGACAGCTGTTACTGGTGCCTCTTGGACTTGTGTTTGTATCCAGTGGCTACCAATGCCAGTCAGTGGTTTAGCTGCGCTGATGTGAGTGTGTGTGTCTGTCTCAGACACAGCCTGTAACCTTGGAAGCTAATGCAGAGAGATATGGGCATCTTGGGAACTGCCTCACCTTTTTGTAAAGTATAAAAGTCCAAATAAGGACCTTTTAACACCACACATGTATCTAATGCCCTTTGAAACAAAAATCCCAGGAATTACTTTCAGAAATGGAAAAGCATAGGAAGAAAATTGTAAAATGAAAAGGCAAGCAGAAATCTGAGCATTTCTCTGTGGAGAGTAATATAATTTATGCAATAAACAGAAAAGGCATTAGAATAAATTCAAACAGAAATTCAGAATTTTGGTGTTTCTGTGCATACAGTCATACTGTCTGTTTTAAAATCTATACTGGAGGCTGTTTTAATTCCCATTCAGTTCCAGACTCTTTTATTCATTAGGACTCTTCAGTAAGGACTCTTTAGCCATCTTAACTGATGTTAACAGCCACCTTAGCTGTTGTGTTATGATTAATTCAGATGACTGTTCGTAAGGCTGGCTACCATGGATCAGCTATATTCCTTGGAAAAGCAACTTGTCATTCCAGCCTATTCTAAGATGCTGAAGACCACAGATGCCTTTAAAAGTTCTATGGAATAATGATAAAAAAGAATCTGGTGCCATCTAGGGTCAAATAAAGAGACTGGCTCTTTGTAAGCATTGACAGTGTCCAGCCTTGAAGTCTTGGTCTCCCTTTCTGCCAAGTGATCTCCCATAAATCTTTTTATTCTTCTGGATCACTGTCCCTGTCTATAAAATAGAGATAATAATTTTCAGTGTAGAAGAATGAAGTCTACTGACACTGCAGGAAAACTGAGTGATGGTATTCACGGTAAACCAATTAGGAATAAAGTCTGACTTTCCACTTTGTTTTAAGAATGGCCTAGACCTAATCAGATGGACTTCTGTACTCCCTACA
>NW_010327999.1:46225-60053 GCF_000700745.2 Antrostomus carolinensis
GAAGAATTATGATCCCCCACCAAATGTCACCTTACATTTTCTCCATATGAGAATGAATAAAAGAGTAGGATCTGGTAGCAGCTTCACAGCAGCAGGAAGCCAGTCTCAGCTGCGCTGCTAACAGTGCCACGGCTACTGGTCCTTGTCTATGGCAGCGATTGGTTTGTTTCTGTCTAGACTGGTAAGCACACTTCTGAGAAACACTGCCCTAAAACATCCCTTTGTTCTCCACCAGAACTCTCCCAGGGATCCCCCCAAGCGGTACGAAGAGACTTTGGATTAGCTGTAACACACAGGTAAGCACCACGAGCTGGGGGAGCCACCAAGGGAACAGAGGGCTCAGACAGGACAGCCAGCTCTTCAGTGCCTTCGCAGCAGTCACAGCTCTTAAGATAGGTTGGAAGTTTGGTTGGGTGCCTCATTTGCCAAGTCCAGCCTTAACTGTGTATTTCACCTTCATTTCTTTGTAATATTTGTACTTGAAATCCTTTTTACTAGGCCAACGACTTGTGATTCTGTGATGACTAGCACACCAGCAACGTTGTCATGGGGTGACAGGACCAAGGATGCCCAGTGTGTAACAGTGCCTGTTCTAAAACACTTCCACTGCTACAGATGAACGGGAAGCTGATTGTTCTTCCCTACATGGAAAGAGCACATATTCCTCTTTTCCTCCCTTTCAGCTTCCTGCAACCCCCCTTCCCAAATCCAAACCAAAACCAGGGCAGCCAGTTCTAATGCCAGACAGACCTAGCAGTTTAATTTTCTGGTGAAAGGGATAATGCTCCCTAAAGCACAGCCTGGCTGTAACTACCTACAACGGTCATTTTCCTTTAGGCACCAGTTAACGTAATTTTTCCCCTCTTGTCTCTTCTTAGGTTCTCTACAAAGTCATGGTTATCTCAGATTTGCCAAGTCTGTCAGAAAAGCATGATGTTCGGGGTGAAGTGTAAGTACTGCAGGTGAGCACACAGGGAGGATCTTTTTCACAGCTTTCCATTTGGCTCATTAAAGTTTTCCCAGTAACATCTCAATGCGATGCACTTTTAGTGGTGGCATCATTTTTTCAGTCAGGTTCTGAACTGGCAAAAGGATGCTTGGGCACAACTTACACGTTAGGTTGTCAGCCTGACACATGGTTGAAACAGATTTATTTCCCTGCTACAGGCTTCCTACCTGATAATGGGCAAATCCTGTAGTGTGAGCTGGATACCCAAATAGCAGCAAGGATTTTGGGTTTTGCTTTTCTGTCTGGGTTGTTAGTCCAGAGCGCTGAGGTTTTAGTGCTTCACTGTTGCTGGATGAGTGTCAGTGAAGGTAACTATTAAAAATAAATCAGATGCTAAGATATGTATATGGCTTTCATTAGTGTAATGACACACATAATAGGATTCTTCATACCAATGCATGCTGCTTTGGGGCCGGAGCATTCCAGAACTCCTTCTGAGATTAGCATAAGAATTACAAATTAAGGGTAGGCTTCCTCTTTTTGGGAAAGAACAAGTTGCTATTTAACGTGTAATGTTTCTCTTTCAGATTAAAATGTCACAACAAATGTACTAAAGAGGCACCTGCTTGTAGAATATCCTTCCTTCCCAGTAAGTAATTTTCTACAGATTCTTAGCAATTCAATGTAATTGATGGTATTGCAAGAATAAAAAGTCTGATTACAGCTTTCTTCTCTCTTCTCCAACCTGTTTTTCAGTAACAAAAATAAGAAGAACAGAGTCTGTCCCTTCTGATATCAATAATCCAGTAGACAGACCAACAGAACCCCAGTTTGGAACTCTCCCCAAAGCACTAACTAAAAAGGTACCTGGTGACTGAAGCGTGTCTTGTGTCTGTAAGTCACTGCGATAAGGAGAGGTGGCAGCAGTATCTGGCTGGTTGGAGCAAGAATGGCACCTTGAGCTTTCACTTTGAGAGGAGACTTTGATGTGTGACATTTTCTCCTTGTAAAACAGTTTGTGCACAGCTCCAGCTGCCTGCTCACTTAGAAAAACTATGATCAAGGCTAGGGAGAGCTTTCCCTTCTCTGTTGTTCAGTAGACACTGAGGGGAATCCTTTCTTTCTTGCTTCTGACTTCCCTTGCTTTGCAGGAGCATCCACCAGCAATAAATCATTTGGACTCTAGCAGTAATCCTTCTTCTACAACCTCATCCACACCATCTTCTCCAGCACCTTTCCAGTCTTCCAACCCTCCCAGCGCAACACCTCCCCCAAACCCATCTCCTATGGGCCAGAGGGACGGACGATTTAACTTCCCAGGTAAACTGATGTGTTTCAGGAGAGCTGCCAAAATCAGAAAGGCCTCTGTGCGAGCAGAGCCTGACCAAGACTTCATGGTTGCGGGTTTCTGAATACATGGTTGTGTCTAAGCAGGGTGTGAAGGTGTAGCTTGTTGCCTGATAAAAGAAAATGGTCTGTTCTTAAAAGTTTTAAGTGGTATCAACAAGCTCCCTTTGCAGGAGACAGATTACTGAGGAGTGCTTTAACCTTTCTTAAATGTTTTGACCTTTATATTTTCTCCTTTTTAGAAAAGGATTAAAAACCCATTATATTATTTCCCCTACCTGTTCTCACTGCATTGTAAAATGTGTGCTGCCTGCTGTGTTTGGGCACCAGTGGCTTTAAATCATGAGTAAGTTGATTGCTAGAACAAAATGTGAAAGTGAGAACTGGGATGAATTACTTTTCCAGTCCCTTCCAAAGATAATCAACAATCAACACTCGTTTTTAAACCATTGACACACACGTATGGTGGAGAAGAATTTATCCTACGTACTTTACAGATTAAGGACTCAAATGTGCAGTCTTTACCAGGTGGAGAGAGGCAGGGACCTCTGACAAGGGCCAAGATTTACACAGTGAAAATAAATTGAATTCCTTTGATCTGGAAACGGAGTCACGTGCTGCTCACTAGCTGTTACATCTTAGCTTTAGCATTGCTGTATTTTGCATCTAGCTTTGGATCTGTGAGTGAAAGTTGCTATTTTAGCTTGCTCAAAAGGAGCAGAGGCAGCACCAGTTTAGTGCAAGGATTCTACTGCAGCTACTTTGTCTGAGAACACACTGCTCAAACTCACTGCAATAAAAGAACGCGTGCAGATGGCTCAGGGGCTTCAGCCTCGCTGGGTGCATCGCTGAAAAGCCAGAGAGATGAGAGAGCATTGAACCCCTCGCTTTCCCTGGACCTGCCTTTTAGCATCCCTGGGTTCTCTAAATTTGCTTCTGCCACTTGCAGTCTGAATGTGTTGATTTCCCACCAGACTGTTTGCTCATTGGTAACAAAGCTTTCATTTGAGAAGTATCATCTGTCATAGTCTTCCAAAAATGCATGTGCTGAAATTCACCCCCTCAAGCAGGCTGATAATCTACTAATCAGTTTCCCAGCAGTGAGTTGGGACTAATTCATTGAATGCATATGGGGCACTTACTGATGATCCTCTAACTTGTTTGTGTTTTGTTTTTGTTTTTTTTTCCTCCTGGTAATTTTTTTTGCTGTCCTTTAAAAAAAATTTTAAAAAGCTGCCTACTACATTCAGCATAGACAACAATTTATCTTCCCAGGTGAGTTGATTGTTTTAATTCTACTAACCAGCTTCTGCTGCCAAAAAGTAACTTGTTTGTAAACTCCTGCATGCTGCCCAAGAACAGTAATTCTGCTTTTTTTTTAAAAAAAAAGTATCTACAACAACTAAAACTTTCCCTTATCTCAGTACATAATTCAGGCCTCTCTCTTCCACTATGAGGTAGTGGTGTGATTATGTACTAAGGTGAAATTGTGAATAAAGCAGTAGCTTTGTGCTGTGGGATTCTGCACAGCCCTGTCCTTTCTTCAGAAAGGCTGCCCTGGAGGTTGTGTGCTCAGCCAGCAGCTGGGGAATGCTGAGCTCACCTTTGGGAGCTGAGGCTCTTGCCTCTGGGGTTTAAGAACGATGCAACACTATCCATATGTGGATTTCCACGTACAAACTCTTTCTCTCAGTCTGTTCATGAACCCTTAGAAACAGCTTGTTTGTTTCCAAAGTGAGAATTGATGATATAGGGTGCCAGGTACAGAGTATTTATTGGGAATTTTGGAAGGATTTGCGACCCAAGCTGAACTTCCTGTGCACTGGTGACACGGGACAGACTAGGTGCAGCTGGAATACATGACCTGCAGTATAGATTAATTTAAACATCCTAGTTCTGTGAAGACTTAAGTATTTCTGAGTGTCGAAGGCAACTTGAAAGCATGTGAGCAGTTCACAGACAAGGACTGACCTTGGAAGACATTACAGATAAGTGGGTGAATGGAAGAAGGCTGGGCTTGGTCAATAGACAGCTTTGTAAGTACTAGGAAAGATGAGCACAATCTCAAATAAATAGAAGTATAAAATCTTACCGTCTGTGGTTGAGTTTTATTTATAATTCCTGAATAAGAAGCAAATAATCACTATTGCAATGTTAAAACTTCCCATCTTTAAGAGATTAAAGCATAAAATACCTATCATAAATGTTTCTACTTTCCCAGAAATTCCCAGTCCTGCACAGTTAGCACAGCCTCCAGAAACAGCTGCAGACACTAAGTAAGTATCGTTTAAAATTCTTTTATTTCCATAGTGTTTACTTGATAATCTTCAGATCAGTCTGAAAGCACCGTGTGTTACGACCAAAGCTGAACCTATCAGCTGAGAGCTCACAGGATAATCTCAGTCAGCAAGGGTGATACTGGTATTCCCAGCTTTACAAAGCTGAATATTATATTTACTTTAAAAGGACAGTAAGAAGTCCCCACCTTTAATATCTAGTTACGGTTGTGTGTGCATTCCCGAGATCAGAAACATGCAATGGAAGAGAAGTTACAGAGTTTTACGATTAAGAAAGCATGACCCACTTAGCTGCCAGCAAACATCTCTGTAAGGCTCCGAATTCTGGGGCATGGAAAGATTTTTAGCCCATAGTGCCAGCACTGACAACTGCCTCTGCGCTGCGGGTGTTTCAGCGGCAGGAGCGGGAGCATCCATCGCTGAGATGCACGGTAACAGCGCAGCCGTGCCACTGCCAAATCAGTTCCCGCCACTTCATCACTGAAAATCACTTCCAAGTCTTTTCCCTCAATTGCCAAAAGAAGCTTAGAAAGTCCCTGTCTGTTAAGTGGAGCAGTAACTGTGTTTTTCTCTGACCTGCTCTGATGCTATCAAGATCTGCTCTCTTCTTTCCGCGCCCCCAGTGGCAGATGCAGCAGCCCCCTTTTCTAACTCGGGTGGATGTGCAAACATTATTCTCACTGCAAACCTGTTTTCTCTTGTTAGTGCTGATCACCAGCCAGACACAGATGGAGTTGAATGTGAAGCAGAGGTAGGTTTTCTGGTGTGCCCTTTTGTACAATCAGAAATGAGTGGTCGCATTAGCTCATGGTAGATCCTGCAAAGCAAAGGGCATAAGCATGGGCTTATGTTTTGCACGGGAAGCCTTTCCGTACCCATTCACAAGAGCCAGGGAATTTGGTGGTGCCTGAGCACGTGTTCAGCTTGTAGAGTGAACGCTGAAATGGGTTTCTGTAGGGATGAGTAAATCAATAGAGAGAGAATCGATGGTTTCAGCAGAAATTACTGGATTTTGGATCAAGCCTGTTGATTTTCAGAGCCCTTCTTTCTAACAGGAGAATTTTAGTAATCTCAAAAAAACCTGCGCCCACCTTTATTTGCAGAACAAAGAGGTTCTTGACCCTGCCTTTTAGAACGGTTGGTAGCATTCCCCTGACACTGAAGCATCTCCTGAGAGATGCTGACCCCCTGGATGTTACTGCTGGTTCTACAAATGTCACTCTATATGGGATAAAGCCTTTCTTGTCCTCACCTGCGTGCACTGACATCCAGAAGATGGATGTCTTTCTGTAGCCTTCTGAGATGACTTTGTCCTGTGAGGTTTGCTTCCAGAGCTGTAGCCAAACGCGTACATCCAAGCCCCTGAGCTCTCTCAAAGCAGCCTGTGCTCCTGGCTGGTAGGCTGCTTCTGCCCCTCAAATGAGACTCCCAGCACATTTCCCTTCTCTTTTTGTAAACAGGTGGAAGAACCAGAGACGAATAAATCAGAACCTGAAGATGATGAGGATGAGGTGGAAGATTTGCCAAACAGACGGCCACGCTTGCAGGGGATGATTTATCGCAAACCCAGCCAGACCAGCGTCTACCTGCAAGAATGGGACATTCCCTTTGAGCAGATTGAACTGGGGGACCCTATTGGCCAAGGACGATGGGGGAAGGTTTACAAGGGCAAGTGGCACGGGGAGGTGGCCATCAGGCTGCTGGAGATCGACGGGAACAATCAGGATCATCTCAAGCTCTTTAAAAAGGAGGTGATGAACTACAGACAGACCCGGCACGAGAACGTGGTACTTTTCATGGGAGCTTGCATGAACCCTCCTCATTTAGCAATCATTACCAGGTAAGGATACAGCAGCTTAGTATTATGGGTTTAGTTTTACAGATATAAAAATATAATGTATAGATAATACTTAGTTTTTATATATAAAAATAAACCTCTCGCTATAGTCAGGAGGTGGCAGACACGAATGCAGTCTGTGTTGCTCAGAGTTTGGGGTACAAGGGGTGTCTCCTTTTAGGGAGGATATATCTTTTGGAAATTTTTCCTTTTATTTTTGAATTCTGAAATAATAAAATTAAAAGAGCAGGAGAAAAATAAATTGGGAACAGGCTGTTCCTCTGTCATCTACTCCCAGATGGTTCCAGTTCAGCAAAGTGACAATAAACCAATATGTGAGGCTGGTAACACAACAGTTATCTGTTCCTTTCTGGTCCTTTCAGGGACAGTCACTGATTAGGCAAGAACGTTACTGTTTTTCTCCCCTCTTCCATTTTCAGTGTTTAGTTGACATCAGGATCGTTTAGCCCCTAAATTACATCTTTTTGGGACGTTCACATGTAGGCTGAATTTAAGTAAGGCCAAGGGTGTGCCATTCTCATCGTCAGCCAAGGAGGTGCTTGGCCATTTCTAATTGCCAGTTCCAAAAGAAGTTTCCTGCTTAAGTGACCAGTAGCACCAGTAGCACCAGCAGCAGAAGCTGGTGCTTGGATTCTGAAAACTGGACTTCAGACATGAGAGCAGCCCGAGAACAACGGGGCTTCTGCAGAAACACACAAGCACTTGCTGCATGTCCTTGAGGACGCCTTAACAATGGGTCTCCTGTACATGTGCTCACCCCCACAGATGTAAATGAATCAGGTCCCTCAAGTTCTTCAACGTGGCATTTCTCAGCAGTGGAAAAGGGCTGGAGTTCTGTCAACGTGATAAGAAAACCAATTGAACACCCAGCACTACATTCTTATTTCCCTCCAATATTTTAAAGACCTTTCTCAGGATCGTTGTTCCTCTTTTCTGTAGTTTCTGCAAAGGAAGGACGCTTCACTCGTTTGTGAGGGACCCCAAGATATCGCTGGACATTAACAAAACCAGGCAGATAGCACAGGAGATCATTAAGGTAAGAGTTCGTTATGCCAACACAGACACCTGCTGCTTTCTGGGCAGCACCTCAGCAAGGGCTTGGAGGCTGCACAGCTGGAGAGGGTCTGCAAGTCCCAACAGCCCCACGAGGTGTTGTAGCAGGAGATACTCAGAGTACTAATTTAGTGTGCAGTAGGCTAAGGGCCTGGAAGGAGAGAAAGAGCTTTTGCTTGTCAGTGAGGGGCTGGGGAGGGAGAATGTAGATAAAGGGAGCAATGAAGAAGGGTTTGCAGGACAGGCTTCCTTCCTGGTCTCATTAGTAACTGCGGCCAGGTTAATGCATCCTGAAGTCGATGGCATTTTTCCCCAGGGTCACAGTGTTTTCTGTGATTGCTTTCGCTATTTCTCAACTGAAGAAGCATTTCTAAAGCTGCTGTTTTCTGGCAGACACAGCCTGTGAATTTAATGAGCAAAGTTGTGTTAGTTGTTCATTGTTCTCACAGACTTCTTCCACAGCCACTTAATGCTTCAGCTAAGAGCACCCATCCAGCAGCCCTACTATGCAATGTAGAGGATGAAAAGCAATTCCAGGGTTGAGCACTGAGCTAAGATCTGCTCCCTGCAGCCTTCCCCCACAAGTCAGACAGATGTACCATTAATCACTGTGCCAAAGCGATGGGAGTGAGCACGTCCTAGAAAGCAAAGCATGCCCAGGGTGAGGGGCTTGTAAATAATAAATAAAGTTTACATCTCTGCATATATTTCCCAGGGCATGGGGTATCTTCATGCAAAGGGGATTGTGCATAAGGATCTGAAATCCAAGAATGTTTTCTATGACAATGGGAAAGTTGTGATCACTGACTTTGGATTGTTTGGAATTTCGGGTGTGGTTCAGGAAGGAAGGTAAGTGGAGGTTTCCATCTTTGGTCCACTTCTAGAATGATAAATAAGGATCGCACAGGGAGACACTTTGTTGTGTTACACGGTACCAGTGAGGGGTGTCAGTTGCTTTAGTACAAACACATTTTTTGAATATGCACTTTTTCTGTTTTCCTTTTTTTAGCAGCATTCTCTCTTTCTACATTTCCCACAGCACATTGCTAGGAAGTTATGTCTGGAGTAGACTCAGAACACAGGAAACTTTAGGCCCAAGAATGAGCTGGAGTCAAGGTAGCACACGGATTTTTTTAATATGGCAAGAAAATTAGAAAGGAAATGTCAGTGATAACATTTGAGTACCTAAAGTCAAGGCATTAGGTGGAGCACAGGTGTGTCCACACGCTGCTTCTTGGTTGAAGCAGAAGTGTTTCAGGACCACTTCTTTCTTTTGAACTCAGGAGGGAGAATGAATTGAAGCTGCCTCATGACTGGTTATGCTACCTGGCCCCTGAAATTGTTCGTGAGATGGCCCCTGGGAAAGATGAAGACAAGCTGCCTTTCTCCAAAGCTGCAGATATCTATGCCTTTGGGTAAGAGAGGAACACCTCAGAGCACCACAGGAGCTTGCTAAATGAGACTTGTTACAGACCTGAGTGTTGCGAGTCAGGTCCTCTTCTCACAGACTCGGGGTTCTCTAGCTGGGACACGTTTTTCTCATCCACTACAAAAGTCACGGGCGGGAGGTGTGTGGGGTGGGGGGGATTTGCTGCACAGCCTCATACACCTTCCACAGCTTCTCTGAAGAGCTTAGAACAGTGTCAGGGTGTTGTATCTTCCTCTTAAGAGCAGGCAAAGGCTTGATTTGATTGTTGATGTTGCAGAACTGTGTGGTATGAGCTCCAAGCAAGAGAGTGGCCTTTCAAGAACCAGCCTGCAGAGGCACTCATCTGGCAGATTGGAAGTGGTGAAGGAGTGAAACAAGTCCTTGCAACTGTTAGTTTGGGGAAAGAAGTCAATGTAAGTACCTCACTTGCAGGAATCCTTCCCTATAGCTGCTTATCAGGAAAAGAGGGAGCTACTGAAAGGAGATTTATTTTACTTGTATTATAACTCTAAATATAAAGGGCAAGAGAGAGAACAGATTAGAGTGGGACCCCAGGTCAGATACTGAGCCTCTCCCCATAACTGCCCTACAGAAGTGGATACCCACTGCTCCGCAGGATGCTGTTTGATTATGAGCATGTCCAAGACCTCCATTAAACCATATTTCTGTCTGGGCTGGCACGAATCACTCTGCTCCATCAGCTGCGTGGTCTGCACAGCTGACCTGTGAACTCAGTGGAGATAATGAGCCACAAATATCCTTTGCAGGAAATTCTCTCAGCGTGCTGGTCATTTGATCTCAGCGAGAGACCAAGCTTCACTGTCCTCATGGATATGCTTGAAAAACTGCCAAAACTGAATCGTCGGCTCTCCCACCCAGGGCACTTCTGGAAGTCTGCTGAGTGAGTATTCGCTGCTGTTAAGAACATTTATGCTGCTCGGAATTTGCCAGCTGATCATTTCTGTGCTTTATTTGGCCTTCCTGGGGGCTGTCAGACCTCTGATGGGAGAGTAAGAGCGTGCTGTTCTGCTCTGCTGGTGACTAGGAAGTTATGCAATTAGGCTTGTGTGCTTCAGACAGTTAAGTTCCTATTTCAACATATTCATCTCCCTCCTTCAGCAGGTGACTGATCCAGCTTTCTGTTTGGTTTCAGAGAGTATTACCCACAGTTCTGGGAAGGGCCCACACTGACCCCAGAGTGGTTAGATTTCCCCTGTGATGGCTGGTACTGACTGGGGAAGGGAAGGACCAAAGGACATGCCACCATTTCCCTTTGAAACTGACCTGTCAAATTTTGGAAGAGTTTTAGTTCGTAGCCTTCCTCAAGGAGCATGTGGGGAAATAAACCCAACCCCCTGCTCCTGCACAGGTAGCTAAAGAACCGCAGCATTAGTCCTGACTCAGAATAACTGACTTCTGGGGAAAAACCAAAGCAGGTGGTAAACGTGTGCCAAGTGCTTTAGAAACGCTGGAGATGCAGTGGACTGCCAGCTGGGAACAGCGGCGGTGTTCGGACTCAGTCTCTAAGCAAGTGGAAGTGTTTGGACTGAATCCCTAAGCTGGAATTCTGTCGAGACCTGGCTGGGTGTTTTGTGCTCTGGTGCGTGTGGCTCAGCTGGGGTTTTGGTTGTGAGTTTTGCCATTTGTCCTTTGTGCAATTTCCTGCCACTGGTACCGGGTCCCTGATACGTGACAGTGTCAGACCCCTCAGAACGTGGAACGCTTCTCCGAGACCGCGGCCTCGTCTGTATACACGGGGACAATATTCTGAGCACTGATCGAGTGCCTCCTCCCCACGCACTCATCAGCAGAACTCTGCTGTCTTTTCCTTGCACTAGACACGTACATCTGCCTTCACTGCACCCATTTTGAGAAGGCACAACAGAGGGGTGAGAGCCCTATGTTTGGCAGTTGTTTTTTATCATCAGTGACTGCCTGTGTGTGCTCTGGAGGGCAGGTGGGTGACAAGGTGTCTTCCTGCACCCACAACACTCACTACTCCAGCACAGCTGCCACTTCAGTCCTTGTGATTTCAATTCTCTAGATTTTTTTAAACTAAAAATTTAAAGAGAAACCAACAAAGTCTCAGCTAAAAAATGGACCTGCACGTAATTGCTGCTTCTCATCTGTCCTGCAGTCCTGTCTTAAGAGAAACATTTTTTTTCCCTCCTCTGGCCCAAAGCATCCCAAACCCTGTTTCCAGGCCCAGCTGGCATTGGCCAGATCTGTACCCAGCTACCTCAAGTACCTGATTTTCCATGAGCCATGGAAGCTCATGGCTTCCTTCAACTTATCTGGCTTCACCTGGGATATTTCCTCCTGTTTTTTTTTAAACCAAGCCTCCCTTGCTTAAAAGGAAGACCATGGTATTTAAGTCATGTTATGTTATGAGCACAGCAGTTCTTTTGCCAGGAGATTTGCATGATACTGAAGTGTCAGTTTTCCTTTCTAAACACACTGTGCTCCAGCACCGTGGCTCTGTGTGGCTCTTTCATGCCCTCGTTTCTCTGTACAGTGAGATCTGCTTGTGTTGCATCATTAACTCTGATTTGACACTTTTTCACCTCCCTCACCAGACACCACAGAGCAGACTGAGCCCAGGCACTGACACGTTCCCTTGCACACAATCACACTCCCACATTGTCCTCTCACATCACGTTGGGAATGAACTTGCAGTGGTGCTTCTTCCCACTTGGGCAGTCACTCCCTGAGAACACTCAATTCCAGAGCAGTTTGCCAAGGGATGGTTTTGGATGAGTGTTTCCACAGGGAGCGATTCTTGAGCAGCCTGTGGAACTGCAGAACATGTCTTATCTAGTATCCACCCTAATTATTTTTCCCTGGGTAGATGGACCGACACCCCCCTCCACCCCCACCAGTGGTTCATGTCAATTTGCATACATTAATCCTTTTTCTCTGCTCAAAGCATTTAATAGGGGAGAAGTGCTTTACGTGTCAGTATTAACTGTCAACACTGACAGCTGAACTCATGCTCATTGAAATGAAGGTGCAGGCAGCTCAGTTGTTCATCCCCCGCAAACCAATTTACATTCAAGTCACCCTTGGGAGACTCCCTGTAGCCACACCAGCCAGAGACCTGCCCAGCCTCAAAAACCACCCACAGACACGTTCCCATCCCCTCGGACACATCCTGGGAGAAGCACCACGCTAACCTACCGTGCTTTACTCTGGTATAACCTTTGTAATATGTAGTTCTCAAGGGCTCACTTTAAATAACTGAAAACTAACTCTCATGGTGTCTTTTTTCCTCCCCTCCCATATTTCTCTGTAGGTTGTAGCTTCTGGTGCAATAACGGGCTCCACCTTGCATGCTTCCATGTGTTGTATCCTAACCGGCAACTGGGACAATCACCTTCCATTTAAAAAAGCAAAAACCACGAAATTAACCCATGGACATAATCAGCATTTTATCTGAATTCTCCTTTTCTGCCTTTTCCGCTTGGTGTGGGCTGTTAGCTTGAATAACAACTCCTGCCTGCGAGAAGTTACTGTCTAACAACGCGGCCGCCTTTCACTTCTGAAGCTGTAACTTCCTCCTGGAAAGGGTCTAGTGATCTGCTCTCTAACTAACCAGGCACCAACACCACCAGTCTGTGGGTCCTGCCCAGCAAGTTGGGGTTTTCCTGAAACTGGTGTGACTTGTGCATGTCCTGCGAGTCCCGGGAGGCCGAGGGGTGCAGCCTCCCAGCTGCAGCCTGAGGTGATGCCTGTCCCCCCCAGTGCCGGACTGGGGCTCTGTGACTGGAGGTAACGGGTACATCTTCACGGCACAGCTGATGACCAAGCCCTTCACTTGCACTTCAGACCAAGAGTGAAGGGCCAGACTGTGCCCGAGCTGCCCTGGGAGCAGAGCCAGCACTGACCCCGGGGTCAATTCTGTCAGGGGCTGGATGGAGCCGCTGCAGTTCCTGAGCGGGAAGAAGGAAGGTCCTCGCTCTGCGTGGAGCAGATCGTGGTCCCTTAGCCTATGGAAGTGGCATCCAGAACTGGGATCAGCTACAGTGCTGTGTAAAAGAGGAGGAAAGCGAGAAAGCCCCTCAGTTCCTCCTCCCCTCGCAAATCTAGTGCTTTGAATTTTATTATTTGCTCTGTTTACATCCCCCGTTCAGCAAAACACCCGCGTTAACATGAGGGGCTCTGCAGACCTGTAGGTGACACAGCAAACGTGCCTTTTTAGAAAAGGTTTTTTTCAGTCTTTACCAATTCATGATTTTTAAAAAACACCTTGTGTCGGAGGGGAGAGGACGGGGACGGAGGAGAATGTGCACCAAGAACCAGGGAGGTCCCTCCTGCCTCAGTGGGGACAAACACACCCACACACTCGTTCTCGCAGAGCCCCCTGCAAGAGCTCACACACTCGGGCTGTCTGCCTGGCTGCCACCTGAGTGCGTGTGCGTGGGAAGGTATTTGGAGTGAAAATGTTTCCAGCTGTGCTGACAGTTTAAGGGTGATGGAGAAGACACCTTTATGCACTTGCTACAGTCTATAAAGAGAAGCAAATGGGTTTGATTTTGGTGTGTTTGTTTCACTGACTGATGTTCCTTGTCAAAACACCTCTTTCTCTTAAAAAGAAAAAGCTGTAAGTAACTTTTTCCTTCCCTTCTCCTTCAAGGAAACCAAGTGCCCGGTGAAAACAAGTGTCAGGCTTCTGCCCACCTTAGGAACTTAGGAAAACATCCTGTTTCTCCAGTTGAAACAAATTGGATTTGTACTGTTTCCACTGATGAGGGTGGCATGAATGAGTTCATGTGTTTGCTGCTTAATTACTTAAGCCTCTTTTCTGGGTGAGCTGAGGTTGTAGGAGATCAGGATCTAACCCATTTCAGTCCCTTTTATAGGACTGTAGCTTTGTAAGAAAAATTAAAAGTAAATAA
>NW_010327999.1:60086-63868 GCF_000700745.2 Antrostomus carolinensis
CTCCCTCTCCACTCTTTTCAGCATTAACAGTAGCAAAGTTGTCCTGCGTTTTGAAAGATTTGGCTTGGGAATCCTGGAACCAAGTAATCAAAAGCTGTAGCGTGGTGTGTACCTGTCTGGTGGGAATGTTGTCTGCCTGCTTACACAAAGCACCAGGAACCTCCACTGAATCTTCCAAGCCCTGACCCTGGTGCAGCCGCAGCCGAAAGCCACGCGACCCTCAGTTCACAGGCCTGTGATGTTTGCAAAGTCTGAATTCTGCCTGAGCACCAGCAGTTATTTACAGAATGTTTACATGATACTTTTGTGTGAACTATATTTTTTTAAACATAATAAATGGTGAATCAACTACAGCCATTCTCAAATAGCACTGAAAAAAAGAACTATTTCTAGTTCCTTCTTGCAGTAAGCAGGAGCTATCTTCTGCCTTCTAAGCATTTGTTTTCCCTCAGAGAAGTGGAACTGGCTTGTTCAGAACAGCAGCGTGTCTAGGAGAAGGGGCTGGAGTTCCAGATTGTGTTTTTCTTTCAATAAGGTAAAAATTGATGTATTGCATTGTAATCTGCCCAAACCCATCATTGAGCTCTGGGGTTTTGTTTCTGCAGGGTCAGTCCAGGCTCTGGGTTACCTTGACTTAGGTTACCCCAGTACAAATCTGCTTCTTGGAGGAGTTTCTGATGGTGTAGGCTGTGTCTCACAGACTCAAGCACTCTTCTCCACAGAACCCCCACTAAGAGCTGCCTGTTCTGATGCAGTCCCATAGGAAGCTTGAGACTTGCTGGACTTTAAAAAAATAAACCCACAGCTCGTTACAGCTCCGCACACAGGGGCCAAATTCTGCTTTTGAAGTTTTTGGCACAACAAGTTCTAGCAGCATTTCTGAAACACGACCCTGACCGACCAGACTCGACTCCACTGCCCCAGTCACTGTTTCATTTGTAGACAGTACACACACCACACACACACAGTGTCATCAGCCCCTAGTTCACATTTAACTCTCCCCCTTGTTTGCCTGAAAAATTTAGGACTAAAGCAGTTGTTTTGGGGAAAACCCAAGAAGGACAGAAATCTGGAAACCAGGAAGGTTACTTTGGGGTCTAGAGGACTTGACTCAACCCAACAGCTGAGGCTTGTTTCAAAGGTTAATCTGAAGATGAAAACCCCACACCCCCTCTCCAGTGTGTAAGATGCAGGTTCAGGACACACCTGGCTGGTCACTGCATTTAAGGTGACAGATGCACCACAAGTGGTGTCAGCACAGACTGCCCCACACCTCCCGCTCACATTCCTCTGCCTTCTCCTGCCAGCCAGGGCAGTGGGACAACCCACATCACACTGAACATTCAGATCCTTTCTGTCCCTGTCACGCTTCCTTTTGTTGAGACAGTTCATTAGGGCTCCCTGGAAGTCACCAAATATCATTCCTCCAACAGCACTGGTACGTTACACACCCCCCCCCCAGCATGTTTCACCATCATCCCGAGGGTTTGATGTGGGGATCGCAGGGAGGAACGCTGGAGTCCCCCATAGGGCAGGGAAGGCGACGGGCGCTCAGTTTGGCTGTGACTTCTGTAGAGAATTAAGTGGCAAAGGCAGTTCCTGGGTTCTGTTGAGCAGAGGCTTCACTCCTCCTGCGTGCAAGTCAGTTACATTCTCTTACAAACACTTTGCCAGTGAGTTTTTAAATGTGTGTCAGATTTAACAGCAAACCCTGGGTCGGTGGCAGCCACACGCGGCCTCGCGGTACGTGTTTGACCTCCTTCCTCTCACCCCCCTTAGACAGAAATAACCCCCCAGCTCTACCCTGTGTTGAACCTGCCCCTCTCGCTCCTCTCCCAGACCTGCTACTGCGGGTTCTCTCCTGGTAATTGTGTGTCAGCAGTTTTAAGCAGCAGTTGTTTTCCCAGCAAGTGCTGCTTAAATACCAACAGCACAACACAGCCCTAAAGCAGGGAGAAACGCGCGGCTTTGCCCCGGTAACTGAACCCATCGGCCAAAACTCTCTGTAGGCTTCACCTGGCATCGCCTCAGAGGAGCAGAAGCTGCTGCTGGGTGCCCGGTGCTGCTCAGCTCACAGGCAGGCTGTTTCTATTCACCAGCAGCATCACTGCTGGGCAAGTGTGCAAGAACTAGGCTGGGAAAGCAATATACTCTCCATTTTTTTCCTAGGATGACTGGCTAGGAGAAGGACAGCCAGCACAGGATAACCAGCCAGATTAAAACAAAATCACTCAAAAACCAACCAACCAAACAACAAAAGTGTCACCATTTGTCCTTCCTGTGACTGCCCTCAGGTGTGATTCAGACACTTGTCTGGGAAGATTTTCCAGACACAGAGCTGCCTTTAGGTACTAAGGGCCACTCGCCTAACAGCTCCCGTCCCTTCTTGCTGAACGCTCGTGGGAGACTCACCCCAGCTGAGCACTGCCCAGGGAGCTGGGATTCTAATTCAGCCTGACCTTGGTTCTGGGTTTAACACCCGTAAATTCCTCTTGAAAGCAAAGCCCAGCCTCCTGGACTCTATCAGAGCCTCACTGCTGCCTCTGGGATCGTTTTTGTTTTAATGGGCTGGTGTAGGACACAGGGAAGCGGATGGAAAGCAGTGAGTGTGGAGCTGTGAGCCCCTCAGCCTGCTGCAAACCCGGCGGCAGGCGGTCGGGTGCGGTGCTGTGTGGTCCCGTGTACTGTCCCCGTGTGCTGGTGCCAGGGCGTGAGGCACGGCGAGCCCGGCCGCTGTGGAGCTGTAACTGTGAAGCTGGCTGTACAATGCTGCTACAAAAGCCACACGTCAGTAGTGAATGTAAATGGAGTCTGTAATATGGTGAAAATGGACACGTTTTCTTTTCAAATGTGATGTAAACTTTGTACAGTAAAATTTTTTTTTTATATTTTCTATCAACTGAGTTGTCTTCCAGAATTGCTATTAAATTAATTAAAAATTGTTAGTATTAACAACAGTTTCTGTATTAGTTTATGCAACCAGAAAAAAAAAAGAAGGAAAAAAAAAAAAAAAAAGAGTGAGTTCTATGCTAATGGAACTCTGGATATGTAGGAATCTTTTCGGTGAATAAATCTTTGCTCTGGATAAAGCACGCGTCACAGAATTGTGGTTTGACCTTTTTCCTCCCCATCTACTTGTGGCCACATTAAAACACGAGCAGATTTCCACAGTGACCCACTAACACACGGCAAACACCCCAGGCTGGAGGATTCACAGGACACCCAAGGGTGACACGTCACGCAGCACTTTGCTGTCCCTTCAGATCCAGCCCTGCTGCAGGCAGGGCCAGCAAAGCCAACAAAGGTCAGGAACTGCTCCTGCCACGCTGCCAACGGCGAGCCCCTGCCTGCCACCTCTTGCCAAAGCCCTGCCCGATGGCACGAGCAGCACCGGTCACTTACCTTCACCAGGCTCATTTTCTCTGCTGCTGCACAACAGAACAGCGAGAGCAGAAGCTGCACCTCAGACAGGACCCAGCCCTGTAAGGCGTTAGCCCTCACGTAACGATCAGCAGATGGAAAAGAGCAACTTCCAGAGATGGGCAATCAGAAAGGTCCCCCCCTCACTTTCCCTATTAAATCTCCACTCTCCTCTGACCCAGACGTGCTGGGGTGTTCCCCACTGCCCTCTCCCCATTCATACATTTAGATCCACCCAGTGCTTCAAGGCGGCATGAAGGGACACCACCAGTCTGATTGCACCTGTGGGGTTCCCAGTCTGCTGCAGGTTGATGCACTCGAGATTGGAGAAGTTCCTGTGACCCAGACTGATTTAGAGACAC
>NW_010327999.1:63920-64192 GCF_000700745.2 Antrostomus carolinensis
CAGCAAAAAAAGCCATTACACACCACAGAAAGGCACCACTTGACACGAGCAGCCCTCTAGGAAGTCAGTCAAAACACATTTTGTTCAAAAAAACCTTAAAACAAATACCTATGTCCTGTTGAAAGCCTGAAAACACCGTTTAACCTGTGATTTGTACAACACACTCTATTCCTGTTTAGAACAGACTATTAGGTGAAGAGCCTTTTTACAATATTTCTTTTATTTATGAATAGTAAAAAAAAAAAAAAATTGGTTTTCTCTGAAAGACAACA
>NW_010327999.1:64206-67040 GCF_000700745.2 Antrostomus carolinensis
CGCCTTTTTTCCTGAAGCAACCAGTACCACATCTCACCAGAGACAAACTCCAGCACAAACAGACCCTTTCCAGCTCCAAACAGCTGCCAGGTAACACTCAATTGCATTTTAAACCTTGAAACCAGAGGGAACCATTTTACCAGCCCAGCTGGACCTTCCTGGTTATTCAGCACTCCACAGAAATGGTTTGTTCAGAGAAGGCACCAAACAACAACCCACAACACACAGATCAGGCTACAAATGAACTGACTGAAGCAAGATCTGGGATTGCCAGACACAACACAGCACAACTTCAGCCTCTCAGAGCTCAGCCTGTTCTTGCCCACAAAAGGCAGCAGTTCAGCCTCTCCTCATGGCCCAGCCCCAGCTTCCCAGCAGGGTTACTGGGGCAGGCGTCTCCCACCCACCCAGACCCTCCCGTATTTCAGAAAACACACCAGGCAGGAGAACCTCTCTGCACAGATATCGTAACACATCCATTTCCATTTAAAAAAGAAAAAAAGCCTTTCACCTACCTGAATTCTTTCTGCCTTGTCCCAGAACTCCTCAGCCGTGCACCTCACTGCCACGCCATCGCCTTCCTGCAGAGCTCTGCCCACGGAGCCCAGCTGCCCCTCATCACCCTCCCTGGCAGCGCCTGATCAGTCCCACCTGCCCGGCCACACCTGGAGACACTTTGTGAGTCTTCCCAGCATTTACAATGACAGAGTCCTTTTGGCTGGAGCAGACCTTTGAGATCATCAAGCCCTAATGCAAGGCTGGAATTTCTGTTACCCTCAGCTGTGTGTAATAATGTACTCAGGTATCCCATCCATGCTCCTTTCCTTTCCTTTTCCTCAAGGAAAGAGCTTATGTTAATAGATTTTACTTAAAAACAGGTTAAAATTATATACAGACCGATATAATGATCAACCAACGCTGGTTGCTCAACAACTTTCAGAAACATTCATATGGCCAAGCCCAAGGTCTTTATGGGCTGCAGGGCAGCCACTGGTGTTTCCATACTGCAGGCCCAGGGACACACCCAGCCAGCACAGGGACTGGCAACTCTCCATGGCAACCTGCAGCTCAGTGGGACCAGTTTACCCAGCGTCCCTGAGAGAACAAGGGAACTTTACCAACAACCCAAAGTAGCAGAGAACCCGGCTAAGAAAAAGCTCTTGCATTTCAGTGCCTCTGCATGCAGCGCGTTTGCAGTGCTGAACGTCACTACAGCCGTGAAAGGTGGGCTCAAGGGGGAATGAAACAAACCACTAATTGCTTCAGAAAGTGTTAAATCTGTAATTCTCAGTCAGGTCCCAAATCTGGACAGTCACTGCAGGAGCTTTCAGCCCAGAATAGTTCCTCTGCCTCTAGCAGCACTACTCGAGTGCTTAAATTAATGCACGTGCTTAAATCCTGGACTGATCTGGGGCTCCAATGAACACATTAATAACCACAGAACAGGCTATTTGATCATCTTCAGGATTTTAAAAGGCATATTTTGTATCTGGTTTCTTAAATGAAGTTTCAGTTTTTATCTTGGAATAGAATAATTATTCACTGACCTTAACATCTGCACTTTATCTTCCCCATTTATTTCTGGAGAAAAAGCCATTACACAGCTTCAGATCAGTGCTGCAACTGAAGCCAACTTACAGCTGGGACCAGTTTAAATAAATTCACAAATAATTAAAACAGATCTCTGCTTTTCTTAATCCTTTCCATTAACTGCCTTCTCATCTCTCTGCTAGGGGGAAATTTTTGTGACTGTGGAATTAAGATGAAAAGGTCTCTCAATAAAACTTGCCTCATCAATTTAGAATATGTAAATGAAAAGTCGTGTAACTTCTGAGCTGATGCACAAACACTTGTGCCTCTCGCTCTGACCTGGCAGAGGCCCATGAAGGAACAGATGCTCTTGCTTTCCTGGCTGGAAGTTTTCCGTGGTGTCTCACATCTTCAGGACATGGCATCATCTAAGGGCACCCCAGTCTGCTCTCAACTTGGTATAAACAGTGTGACCTTTTTTGTTGTTTGGGGAGTTTTTTTGGGTTTTGGGGTTTTTTTCAGTCTGAGTTTCTGACCCTCCAAATGAAAGTGAACTATTGTCCTGTAGCATTTATAAAGGATTATGGTTCTGCTTTAAAGTAAGTGATTACTTTCGAAAGACACCCGGGACACAAAGAAAGCTCCCTGGCAAGGAAATGCACCTACTTGGTCATGTGCATGGACAGTGGGTTGTGCAGCGATGCACCTCCCGAAAGGGCTCGGAGCCTATTAGCACTCTAAAGTGGGAACTTAATTCCCTTCTTCTGTTTCCTACTTCTGTTGGACTCAATTGAAGTCAAGGACTCAGTCAGCCCTGGGCTCATGAAGAACTTTTTTAATGGAAAATGCAATTACCTTGTTCCATTTCTATCCCACCCCAAAAATCTAAAATCAGAAAACTTCAATTAATCAAGGAGGAAATAAGGCTGATGGAGCACAGATCTAGGTGCCCATCAGGACTCCATACTTGCCAGGAACCTCCTCTGTCCTTCACTCTCTCTGTAGCTGCTGTCTGATAGGTCCTGCTCTCTGCCAGCACTGTCCATGTTCTCTCATCTATGCTGCATTTCTGATCTTATGTCTAAGGCTGTCCTGAAGCACGCTGTACATACATGGCACTGCTGACTTTTGAGTCTCAACTCCTCCTTCATCAGATTCCAGCTCCTGGAGACAAGGGATGACAGGAAAATCTCTCTGTAAGCTTTTCTAATATGATCATATAGCCCTGGTAATTTTAGAGAAAGAACTAAAAGTTCTGACATAACTGCAAGGCATAGAAAGAGCCAAAGTCAAAATATAACTAG
>NW_010327999.1:67060-76276 GCF_000700745.2 Antrostomus carolinensis
GAAAGATATATTGCTGTCATTGCTATTTCATATTCTTGCAGGTTGCAATCCAGTCTCACAATCCATGGTGCAAATTCACACTTTCCTGGCAGTAACTAATAACTAATCTTAGGCAAAACCCCTGGAGAAGGGCTCTTCACTGAAGGAGTGTTGGCTGGAGCCTGAGAACTTACTTACCCACCTCTACTTTTTTAGGCTGAAGCCAATAGCAAAAAGAGGGACATTTAATCCACAGTGACTTGTTTGTCTCAATAGAAATGCATCTTTTATTACAAACAAATCAAGTAAATCAGAGCACAGAATTCAAATGTACAAAGTGCTTTGGAATTTTCTGAACCTTACTGCCACAGGCTCTGTAACAACCACCATTCAGCTTCAAGGACCCGAATCACACAAAGTAGAATTCAAAACTATCTCCTCGTGTATATACAGCAGGTATTTCCACTTGGGAACCAATATATTATTATCTCATTTGCAAATATTGCCTCAGATTCAACAAGGGGTGTGACTATACATTTCAAAGTGACACAACCATCCATTTACTTGCTTTAAAGTGAAGATAATACGCACAATAAAACAACCTGATATAAATAAATTCACAAAGATAAAGAACACATTTCAAAAAAAGATTTCAGTTCTAGTTTACATAGTAAAAAACTCTAAATTTTCATTGTACTTACAAAAAATAGCTGATTTATACTAGCATAGTATTAAAAAAATAAGATAATCTATTAAAAGAAGTCTCAGAATAAATAGCAACAAAAGTTACATTTAATATTTTTCTTCATTAAGGCTGAGGTTTAAAGGTCAAATCCTACAATCATATACATGTACATGATTTAACATGTATAAGAAAGAGGATTTGACCCCCTGTTTTTTGAAAATAACAACAAATGTGCAAATATTGTCTAAAAGGTAAGTTGATTCATTCTTGGACTGGTGGGTTGCAAAGTTCTTACACCTTTTTTGACTTCCTGTGGGAATACAGCCCCAAATATATCTTCATGGTATCGCTTTTGGCTCTGTAAAAAAGAAAGGAAACCCAAGAGGTGAATTAAGTACTGCCAGCTCCTCCTTATGGAACAGTTAAGTAACTCAGAGGCCTCTCCTGCTGGTATGACTGGTTCTGTGCCAGTGGACTTCGTTACCATCAGCAGAAGGAACCTATCTGAACCCCAGACACAGGACTGCAGGACAAGGTCTGCTGACAAAAGGGTCCTACGAAGCCAGCAGAGCCAGGCACTGTGTTTTCAGTGATGGACCCACTAATTTCTTAAAATTCACTTTCCTCTGTTGATACAATAAAATCTCAAACTCTTGATGATCCAGACATGCTGCAAAGCTCATGTCCAGGACCCAAAGGGAGACACTGGGGCAATCGGTAGATGTGAGAGAAGAACATCAGGTGTCATTGTTACACCCCAGCAAACAGAAACTGCATTTTAAAACATGGTGGGTGGACTAAGCTGATCACTTAAAGCTTTTTTACTTTGCTTTCTGCTGAAAAGCAGCTCATGGCAGCCCACATCATCTTGAGTGTGACTTAGAAGACATCTGTAAGCCATCCTGGAACACTGACTGGAAAGATGCCTTGCATACCCCAACATACCTTCAGCTGGAAGAAATACTCCTCTGCCTGCTGCTCACTGAGGTTCAGGTTTTTTGCAAGGATCCCTTTCAAAGTCTGAGCAACATCCCTGGCCATGCGTACGTCTCCACAGATGTACAGATGCCCTTCCTCTTTATGCAAGAGGTTGAACACTTTGGTCTCCAACTTGCTTTGAAGAATGTCTTGAACATAGACCTTGGAAACAGAAAAAGGATCATTAGACAAGGTTTCTTAAATGCCACTTTGGCTGCTGGCTTTCCTAAATGCAATGTGGGTCTGTGTAGTAGGGTTCAAATGCCCTGTCTATTCCAGCTGCGTGCTGCACCACAGCAAAGGAGAAGAAAACAGTCTTCATGTTTTCTTTACAAGTCCCAGATTTGGAGGCTAGACCTGATTCCTGATTAAGCTAAAGCAGAATAAGACTCTTCTTTTCTAGAACCTGTTACAACTGCCAAAGTCTCCTAACTTGCCAGGTAGCTAAAAGGAGGATAGCTCAAGCACTGGTGTTTTCTCCAGTCAAGATTTCATCTAAGCAAAATTAATTTCCAGGATCACTGTGTCACTGAAATGGTGACAAATGGCCAGAGCCAAATCATTTCTAACTCATGGGCTAATCAAATCCTGCAAAATTTAAGGTTTCTGAAAATGTTCCAGCTTCTAGTTTCACAGGCTGTTTGCACTTAAAGTTTGGATTCCGTGTCTATTGTGCCTCTCTATACGGCAGTGAGGGAGGGGTTTATGTTTCCATAGCTTGCTCGTACTGCAGTGCACAGTGAGATTCTCCTTTATTTTGAAGGAGCAGAACATTTTGTCACTTGTTCACAATACACTGAAGCAAAATGCTAACATTTTTGTAAAGAACATTGATAAACAGA
Source organism: Antrostomus carolinensis (assembly GCF_000700745.2). Taxonomy (NCBI): domain Eukaryota; kingdom Metazoa; phylum Chordata; class Aves; order Caprimulgiformes; family Caprimulgidae; genus Antrostomus; species Antrostomus carolinensis. The sequence goes on from NW_010327999.1 coordinate 69,545, forward strand.
GCTCAAATCTTAACTTGAGGACCATTCTGAAAGGAGCCAACCCTTAAAGAACAAAGGAGCCAGCCTTACTTTAGCTTGGCCAGGTTGTCTGGAGTAAGCTGTGAAGACTCCTTTCAGGACTCCCTTCCTCTGCATTTCCTCAGTTTCTTCTTTGTAGATGTGATCCATGTCTGGCCGCCGGCAGCCAAATAACAGCATCATGTCACCACCTCTGATCCCTGAAACCAACATCGGAAAGTTTTGTGTCTCTCCTGGTAAGGCCTGGTATCTCCTATGACTATCCTCAGAGGGCCCAGTTGTCACAGTAAGTATCTGTGTACAGCTACTTTCTAATCAGCCTTTCTCACTGAACATCTGAGAAGGAGAGTGTGTGTGTCCGCGTGTGACAGCTGCTGATTTTAGGGCCCTGCAGTAGGACTGAACCTGCCTGAGCCCTTGGAGAACTACATACAATCACCTGTTGGAGCAGGTTCCCCAACGGGCTGATACAGACAGGCCAAAGCGTTTCCACATTGTCACCCCTGTGTGAGGGGAACACACAGCACTGACAGGGACACACAGGCTGCTCCCTCCGAGTGACCAAACACCTCAAGACCACCAGAATGGTCTCAAGTGGGATGGCATTATTAGCTGTTTCACTGCAGAGTTCAGTCAGCACTGGGATGACAAATCTCTACAGGGTTTACTTGGCTGATGTTTCTGTGTGTCTCCATCTGCAGAGAAGCTGTTTTACAGCCTCCTCCTTGTCACAACCCCCGTAAGTACCTTTCTTTTCCAAGTCATAGAGACGCTGCTGCCAGAAACTTCTGAAGGGAGCAATTCCTGTTCCTGGGCCGATCAGGATGCATGGCTTGGTTGGCTCCTCTGGGAGCTGGAATCCATTAGCTCTAAAATGCAGAAATATGTTAATTAGGTAATTAGTTTATGACTGACTTCTCAGTGTCAGTTTCCTGAATGATTCTGAGCAGCACAGCCAAAGTTATCAATTTTAAAACAGTAATGGGGCTTAACTTGGTGATGGTTGCTTCTTAACTTTACTTGCTCTATAGTGGATACGCTGACAGCGGGGTGGTGTCATATGAAGAGAATTCTTTCAGAATTTTCTAATGATTTATGACTTTACTCAACCTAAGGCATGGTGAAGGATCTCATCTCTGGAAGACAGGGACTTTCCTGTCTTCTCAAACTCAGATATTCCAGCTGGTACTCACCAGTTACTTGAAAATCATATGCAAACAATGAAAAAAACCCCACTGAAGAAGTGGAACTAAGAACCACTGGGCTGCTTTTTTGTTTGTTTGTTTCTTTTTTCTCTGTCATACACTCACCTGCGTATAAAGCATGGAACAGTTTCATTGAGAGCCACTGTATTCAGCCATGTGCTGCAAACACCATGATGCAAAGGCCCTTGTCCATCTAATCAAAGGAAAACATCTCTTGTCAGTATTCAAAAGCTCTCAGTTTTTTAAAAAAGCACAGTTTACATTTAAAATCCTGGTTTTTAAATAAGTGTCTATCTAGTAATGATTTATAAAGCAAAGACACACTGATGATGATGATGCAGAATTTTAGCAAATCCTGACACAGTATGAACATCTGCAGTATGCTACCCTGCATGTATCACAACACAAGTATCATGTAATTAAGAGAGAAATGAAGACAACGATTCATTACCTCTTGTCCTGTAGTTTACAACTGCAACTGTCAGATGAATCTCTGTGGGTGTCATGTCACAGGAGGAGCTGACAGAATAGTACCTGGGTTTCAGAAACGGCAGCTGAGTCAGTAGGAAAGCTGTTGAGACCTCAGCAGAAGGAAACTCCTCCAGGACCTCCAGGATGTTCGGGCTGTTGTAAAACTTCCATTTATTGTATTCTTCCATGCTCTAAAAGCCAAAGGCCCCATCACAATGTTACCAGGTCACGCTGAGTTCAGAGACATTTGAAGTGTCACTTATTTGTACAATTCCTGCTTTACATTCAATTAAATACGCCGGCAAATCAACCGGGAATCCTCAAAACTTTGCCTAGACCAGCACTGGGGTTTGCTAAGAAATTGTTTCATGTCTTCACTGAAAGGGTTCCCAGGCACTGGGATGGGCTGCCTAGGGGGGTGGTTGGGTCCCCATCCCTGGAGGTGTTTAACAGGTGGGTAGATGGGGTGCTCAAAGATCTGGTTTAGCAGTGGACAGGTGCGGTTGGACTCGATAATCTCAGAGGTCCTTTCCAACCAGGCAATTCTCTGATTTTTGAAGACAGAAGTACAGAATACCTGCTGTAATTTTCTCAGATACCAGCTCTCAGTGAGGACACAGAAACTGAAGTAGAATCTGTTTCTCAGCCCCTGCAATGGGATATCCACAAAACCATATGGGCTCAGGTCCTGATACCTACTGAGCCTTGCTGAACCCAGCAGGAGAAGCAAGCCCTAAGGAGTCACTGAAAGTGACATCCCTCTTACTGTCACAGTACCAAATTGTCTGACAAAAATATCTACCAAACCCTCCTTCTGCAAACTGTAAGGTCTTTTAATGGTACATCATCAGAAACCACCATCAGGCAGGCAAGAGAAACAGGCAGGCAAAGTGACCCGCCCAGAACCACACAGGAAACAGCAGATCTGAAGAAATCTCTTGATTCCCACACCCAAGTTGAGCCACAAGACCACCCTTTCTCTCACGGTGGTCGGTTTTACAAGCACACAGAACATGCAACAGAAGGATAAAAAAATCAAGCACCATGACTACAAAAATTCCTTAAGTTTCTGCTACCCAGTAGAAGGGCAGCAGATGGCCCAGCATGCAGTACTGCGACATAAATCTAGCCCTAACACTTACCTGACACAAGACTTCCAGTCTCTGTTTGTCTCCTTCCGCTGTGACCAGCTGTGAGAGTTTTTTTAGCAGTTGTTGGGAGGGTGGAGTAGTGATATCAAGCAAGTATGTCAAAGCCTCAGGGAGCGTGCAGGCTGGAATCTTTTTGTCACTTGTCCAGTAGCCACCTGGAAATGAGGGAAATAAAAGAACACTTGGCAATTCCCACAGCATTTGACAACTGTAGAGCTTTGCAAAACTCGGTGTCTTTCAAAACATGACTTCAGATTAGGTTACAGCAGGTCTGGACCACAGGGTCCTTCTGAAAGGAGCTTAACGTGAGGTGTCAAACTTTTTGTAAGGGGAGGATCTGATGCCGAGAATCACACAATAACAAAACACCACTTTAAAATGAAACGTCTTTCATGTGAGGAAATAATCTTTCTGTGTGTCAGAACCCTGATTTAGCAGACTGTTCCTGCTAAGATGGAAGAGATGATCATGACATGGAAATCTAATTTAGGACTCTGATATGTAGCAACAATAAGCAAACTCTGTTGATTAATTGCACTCAATGGCAAATTCAGCAACCGAATTACAGTGTCAGCCTAGGATGACTCCACGAAGACTGGTGAAGTTACCATGGTCTGCCAGAGAATGCAAAATCACAACTGAGAAATATAAAAATAACTAAAAGTATCGACAGAATCCTACTGAAACTTGAGAAAAGGATAATAGAATCAAATTCAGCCTATACAAATTCTTAGGAATTTCAGAGAAATCTGTCAAACATTCTCTGTTATTTTATCAGAAGAGAACCAACTTACCACCAGTGCAGGTTTCAAGTCTGACAGTCTGATCAGCTGGAGGGGCATCCTTGACACGTGCAATGAGGCCACGGACTAATTCTGGCTGATTGCCTGGGAAAATCCCGATATGTTCTCCGGGCAGGTAGTGCACTTCCTGATTAGTCTCACAGGAAAGTTTAACTAGAATGGTAACACGACTAGATATAGAAAAAAAGAGATCAGACGGATCTTGGTTACGTCAACAGGATTTCCCTTGACTTGCACAGAAAATGAATAAATCTGAAGTGACGGCTGGCAAGGGCTTACTGGTGTTCATAATCAAATTATCAGAGCAGCTTAATATTTCATGGAGACTTAAACAAATTAGAGTCCAGATATGTGCAGTACTTGTATCAAAACAAGTAAGATGCTGAAGTGCTGCCTGATCAGTCCAGTATAGAATAAATGTGCCTGTAATCAAGCCAAGGAAAGGAAATGCAGCTCTACTGAGGGCTGAATAGCTCACATCTTCAACCAGCTCCGAGGACTTCCCATAAGATGACTGTATTTAGGACAGGGATGAAAGAGACCTCCTGGAGGATGTTGAAGAGCCATTCATAGATGCTATTTCCAAGACAGATGTTAGCACTAATCATCCTTTTGCATTTCTTTGTGCATTGTCTTGTCTCAGCTTCCTTTCCCGCACGACTGAACGCAGCAGCTTCTCGCACTATCCCTCTTCCTTTTTTTTCTTTTTCTTTTTTTTTTTTCTGCTAAGGGGCAATTTTTCCCCTATATGAAGTAAAGATTTTCCTGGCATGTAGCACACCAAGCAAGGGAGAGGTACTACACACCTGACCTTCCACATTTAGTAGGTATCAAAGGGCCATATCACGAAGTTATTTATTTAAATACATTCCTAGAGACTCTACTGGGAAGTCAGCTCCTATCAAACCAGAGCTAAGACTGCATGTATTCTTGTGACCTTCTGATAATTATTACTTCTACTAATAATGGGACAAAATTCATGGATATTTCTTAATAACTGTGGGGAGATCAGGCATTTCAGCTGTTTAAGATTTTAGTAAAATGTAGTATTGCAGTATTCAAAAGAATGAGGTATCATACCTGGATTTTAAACTTTGAAGATTCTGTCTGAATTTCAGCTTCATGGGAACGATATCCTTGGCGTGAATGTTTGCAAGTGCTGTTGAAAAAAGAGGATATGACTCATGGCAATTTTGTGATTAGGTTTGTTTAAAATGTCTTCAAATAATATGCAGAAAGAACTGAATCATGCTTGCCCTAGAATGCAATATACTTTTAGTGATGTGCCCTATATGCAAGCCTTCCCTGACTAAAAGTAGCTCATCTCAGCTTTGCTCTCTGGGGCTGTCAAATGTGTGCTAGTTCTGGTGTTCTGATGTTACTGCACTGGAAAAGATAATGATTTATGCAATGTACACCAATGTCTTCTTTTCTCTGATCACTGTACTTTGATATATACATTCTATTATCTAGCAGGACCAATATTACTTGTAGAAAACCTGAAAACCTTTAGAGTTTAGCTCTATCTGAAGCAAAATGGGCAGAGGAAGAGGAAAGTAGAAGGTAATACCTTTAGCCAAGTCCATGGTTTGAGAGTCATGCACTATCCTGTAACTCCTGGGATCCCAGCTTTCCTCACAGGTATATATCTCAGGCAGCTGAATACTCTTTTTCCCACGGATGTTAAAAATGTCACAGGCAGTCTAGAAAAAAAGAAAATTAAGGTTATTCATAGTGAATGTATAGCTAAAAAACTGATCTACTTCAAAAAATTCTGATGTTTGATGCTACCACCCTTGTTCACACTGAGCATTTCATTATCCAACAGGTTTCGTGGAACTTCATGTGAATATTAAAAAATAATAGGAAAGGGTCCCAGTTCCCTCTTCAACTTAGGCAAGCAGTAGAGAAGAGAGGAGTTATGAAATTCAGATATAAATCCAGGTGTTTGTTTTCCTTCATTTCCCCCCATTCTTATGTGATGCTAGTGAAAACTGGAATAAAATGAATGAACAAACTAAAAAACCAGCTAACTATTTATACAGTCACCTTGAATGCACTGACTGCCCATGTGCGAAAGGCTTCTTCTTGCCCATTGAGTTCGTCTCCTTCACCTATTGGAGTGAGCTGAGAAGCCCCTAGTTGGGCCAGTTTTTGGTCAATGGCATGAGCAAAGGCACAGAACTCTGGATACATGCTGGAGCCCAAACCAAACACAGCGTATCTGCAGAAAGAGATAAAAATAACATCACTGTGTTTTGCTAAATGAAATGCAAAAGGACTCAATCGCATCCAAACCAAACAACAAAGTATTTTTACCTAATTTTTTTTCTCAGCAATTTCAGGGTGAGCAAGGAGTTCTTCAAGGTCTGTATAAAAATTCATAAAATACTTAAAATTAGAAAAATACTGATTTAAAACAGAAGCGAGACTCTGATTCATATCTTACTCAACTACATGGGACAAATGAAAGGGCTGTCTCTGGTCTCAATCTTTGAGCTGAGCCTCATGTCTGCTTCTGAGGTGAGGATTACCTTTCCATTATTTGGAGAATCTCCATTTCCAAAAGTGCTAGTAACCACTAAAAGAAGTATTTCTTTTTCCAGGTCACAAATGTTGTACTCATCCATGCACAGAATCTGGAAGGTATAAAGCTCATGAGAAATTGCTAGCAGATATAAGAACTAGCATTAGCTATCTCTGTGATTGTCAGATCACTATTGACCAAATTACAAGGTATTATGCTAAATGAATACAAAATCAAAGTTCTAAAGTTCTAGTTCAATTTATATTTACTGAACATGCAAAACATAGGTTTGGAGAATGAAAAAGCTTGCAGGAGCTGATTAAACTAGCCAAACTTCTTCCTCCACTTAGTGTGGAGGACTTGTATCTTCTTACCTTAGTGTTGAAGGCACAGTTGAACAAGCTGCACAGATTGTTGGCTAGTGTTTCAGATTTCCCAGTCTCTGTTGCATAGATTACAGTGACCTTGGACCTGGTTGCCATTGTTTGCCGCATGAGTGAAGATGCAAAGAGTACAGCTCTGGGGAAAAAAAAAAAACAAACCACATATAATTTTTA
>NW_010327999.1:76321-83758 GCF_000700745.2 Antrostomus carolinensis
TTGAGCATGGCTTTTCCTTGGAAAACTGTTCAGAATCAATACACTATATAGTCCTGAATAAGAATCTTGGATATGAATACTACCTAACTGGGGACAGGTAAGTCTATGACTCAAACAATTCCAGGGGTCCCTACTGTAATAATTACTCACAAAAATGTGGAACAGAAACATCACAACAATAGAGTAGCTGAACAAAAGCATGAACAACTTACTTTGCCAAGACACTAAACTTTATTTCTTTTTTCTTTGGCCTCCGGGTCTTATCATGCCAGACGTGTGTTTTCCATGCATCAACCTTTAAAAAAAAATAAATAAAAAGGAAAAAAAAGAAAGAGTTCAAGTAAGAAATGTAAAATAATGAATAATTTTTATATCTTTGAAAAGACCAGATTAAACAGAATCTGTATACACAATCCACTGTGTACAAATATGAGATCAGTCTCTGTAGCATTGAATTGCATCTTACTTACAGCTTGAGAATTCAACAGAACTAACATAACCCTCCACAGTACAACAGATATTGCCTGCTACTTATGAATCTCTCTAGAGAACTTTCATTAGCCAGGGCTTTTCATTCAGACTTCTTCAGGTCTCATTATCATTTGCACTGCTGAAGCTGTCTATTAGAATTGTATTTTTTTTGATAATGTGTACCTGGTAGTAATAGAAGGGAGTGAGGACATAGTTCAACATCTCCTGGTGGAACACGGGAGTTATGCTCCCTGACATAGGAGGCACAATCCACACCCAGTCAGCCGGGCAGCCTCCTCGCACGCGGTACTCGTTCTGCATGTATTTCATGAAGGACTCGGCAGCAGAGTGGTGATCCATGATAGTCACATTTTGTTTCTAGAATAATTGCAAAAAGAAAGACAGGCATTAAAAAGCTCATTCTACTCTTCTTCCTGATGTAGTTAAAGTAATCCTTTAGCTTTGGTTAATATTTCAAGGACTTTATTCAGTGCTGGGAAATAATTACTATTGGCAACTATCATATAGATACAGATTGAGGGGGACCTTTGATTAAGGACTCTTATTTTTTTTTTTTAAACATCAGCATTTTACCTCTCCAGCACTAGGAGTGCATGCTGAAAAGCCTCTGATTCATTTTTACACAACTTTCATATTATTTTATTATAAGATAAATAAACTGTAATTGTAAATAAATGATATTAATCCAATATCTTTACACAGATTTTGACACTTAGACATATGTGTTAAAAGGACGAAAAATCTTGCTCTTAACTTCCTTTTCTTTTTCTCTCCCTTCTGCCTTCACTTGAGATTTTTTTCTGGTAACAACAGGAAATATGGATTCCTGGGCTTTCCCAGGTGTAAATCAAGAATAACTCTATTGGTATCACACTGATAACCTCCATTGAGCATTGGTTTATTGGCACTATGTTTGCATAAAGCTGTTATAAATGAAAGCAAAAGGGACACTCAGTATTGAGTGTCCCTCCAGATACCATGCTTGTTGACTTACTTGGAAGCTATAAAGCACAGCCACATTTATCTCTACAACAGCTCGGTCTTTCCATAACGATGAAAGCTTGTTTGTTTCCAGTCCCATTCTTCTCCCCACCTCCTACATGTGAAAAAGAGAGAGAAAAGGGAAAAGCAAATTTACTACGTGGGTCTTAGACATCATGGTTTCTTCACCTCATCACATTAACATGCAGGAGAGAGTATTGTGGAAGGGGAAAAGTCAGTCTTATACTGGGGAAAGTGATGTCAGCAGAAACACTTGAGATTAGAGGTAAACATGAATTATGGAGTTCTGGTTCTTGAGGCTGTTCCAGTTTGGTAAAGCAGGGAGTGGTTCTCTCCTGGACTAAATGGTTTAAAAAGTGGCAGTATCTGGTTATAAGTCATCCTTACTAATTTGTACTGGTGAGGTGCCCAAGACCTGCAGCTAACCACCAGGACTCCACTGCCTTGTCAACAGCAGACTGGAATTGACATAAATATACCTCTGAGAAATGTACAGTCCGAGACCACAAGTCCTGAATCAGCAGGACTCAGGGCAAAACTGGGGAAGAATTCCCTTTGGACACAATTTTCAGTATTTTTTCACAGTTGCATTTTCACCATTCTATCCAGTTACTGTCAGAACACTGTAAGAACAGTCATACAGTGTGGCAGTCATAATCTCAGCAGAGAATCAAGATGTGCCATAACAGTCTGGATAGCGTGTCAGATTAGCACTGAAATTTTGGTGTGACATAAATACGACACTCATCCCAGCAAAGACTGATGGCACATCTTTTTCAAGAACACTTCACCCAACAGGTTCATTCCCTTCGCAGATCAGCACACTCCTGCTCCTGCAGATTACCTTGAGGATATTGTATCGCTGTACGTCACAGAAGTCTCGCACTCCTATCTCTGTCCCCATGTACCAGCCATTGAAAGGACACCCAGTAAACTCCAGGCCTCCCACCTCAAGCAGCATGTTGGCAACAGCAGGCAGGGCATACCACTTCAGATCTAACTCCTTAAACCATTTGTACCTGTTAAACAAGCATTTTGAATTATTACTTTATGTGTCTGCTCCTCCTTTAGGCAATAACCAAAAAAGCCCAGGAAGATAAAGAATAGCAACTCTAGGAGAAACGACCCATGAAGCATGGTCTGCCAAAGCTCATGGCAGTTTTTATTTACAATGTAGTAACTGGAAATTGCCTGCTAAAGAAAGTGCAGAAGAGTATTGCAGAGTTCTGCAGTCTGCAGGCCACTCCCAAAGCAAACATGAAGGAAAAAACAAAGAGAAAGGCAGTAAACATTTTGTTGAGTGCAGCCATACTTTACATGTGTACATTACACTGGCATAAGAAATTATGATTATTTAAGTTCTGAATATGATTGAAATGTAGATTGGGAAAAAAGATTTCCAACAATTGCTATTGGCTTCCTTAATTTAAAACTCATTTCATTGTTTTAACAGGTGTTTTATCTTCCAGGACAATTTACCATAATTTCATCCTAACAAAGAACTCATAAAATGACTGCCCCAAGCGCAGGCTAATAACCTGCCAAGGTGAGGCAGAGGCAAAAATGCAATTATCCAGATCTTGTGTGCTTACTTTGGATGCTCCATTGGCACTTCGAGGACAATTTCTGGCGGGAATTCAAATATTTCTGGGTCTTGGCCATTTGCTTGGAGAACAAGTGGAACTACATCAAAGCGGCCATATTTCGGCTTCCACCCAAGCTCGATGCACAACTGTAAAGAAAGTACATTTGGGGTTTTTTTAGGTTTCCACCCCTCTGGATTTCAAGACAAAAGAATGTTAATCCTCTAAAGCCTGCTGAGGTAAGTTTTAGGTGACAAAGGTTATCCTTCCCATTTAAACAATTTTGAGACATGTTGTTCAAGTCCCGATTGGGTCCTTGACTTCAGGGGAGCATTAGTTCACCCTGTTCTGAGATGGAGGGGAGTATTTTTATACCAGGATTGTAAGAAATTATTGCTCCAGCCTGCACCCAGAACACATGGGGCAGAACATCTCATTCGCTCCTGACCACCACACTTCCCTCCCACTACATAAACATGCAAGGGAAAAAGAAAAAAGCCAGGTGGGTTAGACAAGCTGGGGAGCAGTTGTGATTCTGTGCTGAGAACTGTACCTGTGTGAACTCCACACTGGCAGGGTCTCCTACGATAGACCCATCTGGCATCTGATATCCAGCGTATCGGATGAGCTGGCTGTTCCAAACACGGAAATCGTGTTTCCCATCAGTCCTCTGGGGGAAGACAGTGATGGCTGATCTGCCCAGAGAGACAATCAAATCCCATTACACCACAGCAGCACTTCAAACACATTTTAACTATTAAGACATAAATTGTTACCAAGAGCAATTATTTTATATTTCTAAAATAAACATCAGTAGAAAGAAAATCATTCATCCTCTACAGCCACCTCCCTGAATCTTCAAATAATCTATTTTCCCCAGGAATTACAAAAGATTTTGCAGTATCAGCCATGAAAATTACAAAAGTTCAAAACAGTTGATTGTACACATGGGAGGAACATCTAAGCACCAGGAGAATTAACAGCAGAGACAAGTTGCCAAAATATTTAGACAGACCACTTCAGGTCTTATGCAGAGTTTTGAATCCAGAACTGGATGCAATTTTTGTTATTTAAAATCAAAATTAAAGAGACCTACCTTATATTTCCATTGTTTGTGGCATACTGAATATGACGACAGATATGCTCAAACATTTCCTTTGCTGTTTTACAATCACGTGCATCAAACACCTACGTGTTTCCGAAAGAAAGGTAAAGAAAAAAACTGATTTGGAAACAGTAATGTAAGCTCATTATTTTTCTTATACATTTAAGGAAAGGAAAGATTAAGGAAAAAAGTGAGATGAAAAATCAGTATTTCTCAATTTAATTGTAGCTCCACTAGGAAAGGTTGATTTTTATTGTTCTTATATGCATCATTTTCACATGGAACAATCCTCCAAGGACCAAGGCACGCACCTGGTTCCATGACATAGCTCATTTCTACGCCAGCATCCTACACCTTTCATTTAACTATGAAGCAGAGAACTAAAAATGTTGATCTTATGATATGTACAGGAGGAAATAGTCCTCACCTGAAGCAACTGGCCTATTTTATCCAAGTAAAGGACATCGTTCTGATTTACAGCAGACAACTATTTGGCCCAAAATGCCTAGACTCATAGGTTACCTGCAGATTGGACCACTGGATTCTCCCAATGCACCTTGGCGCGTTCCTCCAGGCCTGTTTGGCAGCAAAGATCAGTTCATCCTTTGTCAGATGGTAGGTTCCTGTTGTTTCTACCTCCTTGGTCACTGTTTCCAGTCGGACCAGGTGTTCTTCTATTTTTGGCCTTTTGAATGGGAAACAGCCGTGAAAAGAAACAATGAGAATTTCATTACTTAGAACTGATTTAAATTGCAGATATTCTCTTTATGTTCTGGGTAAAGAAGAGCACAGACACTGCTGAAGCCATAAAGCCTTTGACCATCCTTTTGCACAAGGAGCCTTGTACTTACATCACTTTTTTTATCTGCCAGGATGCAGGTAGATTTCCAGGGAGGGGATTAGCATCTATGTAGGCTGAGATAGAGCAAGTCTGAATAAACACTGAGAAACCTGTCCCTGTTATAAATCTACATTCTCTGGATGTGCAACAGGTCCATAAAAAATCCTCTATCCTTTGTGAAAACAACCATCACCTCATGAAGTCAGCAATTTCACTGTGCTTTGGCTGCAAGAAGTCACCATCACCTGCTCCCCACCTCCTCTCCACTGCCCCACACTTCTGTCCCTGAAGCATAGCTGTTACCTATTGCAGCAGACTAAGGTCTGAGACTTGAATCAAAAAGCAGGGTGTATTCCACACAAAGGGATGAGTTAAGTACATAGGACTCTGACTGAGGACTACTGAGGAGAATTTTTCCTGGCTTCAGAATTTAGGAACTGTCCTTATTGAGTGCAAATGACAGACCTTCCTAGCCTAATGAAGAAACTAACACGCTAGAAATTTAAGTGGCGACACCATCCCTTCACCACCCAACACATACATGAATTGATCACAAGCTTTTCTGTGTAAGTTTTCAGTTTCTATTTGGATTTTCTACATTACTTTGGAAAAAATCATCAAATCACAAGTAAATGAAAAGTAGAGAACATGCTAGCTTCAGCACAGAAGTAGGATTATAGTGACTGTCCTCTCAAAGCTCTATTATTTTCACAGGGACACAGTACTTCTGGGCAAAGTAAGTAGGATTTTCATTCCTAAAAGGAAGTGCTGAGCAATTCCTTTGTCAGGGAAACCAACTCTAAAATTCTTTAGCTTGATAACAGAGAATGAAGTCAAAACATTAGGAAATATTTATCACAGCACAGACAAAAATTGTTTTGTTGGCTTACAGACAGAATGAAAATAGCCTGCACTGTCTGAGAGTTTTCACATTTTCAACAAGATGAAAGATCAAGGGCAAGCATGTAAGATAGTGTAAATCAATGTGATCAAATAGCCATGAGCAGCAACACAGAGATGTGCAAATGTAATAGGCTGGCAAGTGAGTACAGTCTGTGTGTAAGACAGGGACTTTCAGAAAGATTCAGATGGAAGAAGGCTTTGTAGAAGAGTTCAAAGTGTCTGAAGAAGTAGCCATTATGTGGCTGAGTCCCTTTGAAAGTCTGATAATGTTTTATAATGGGATGAGCAAACATTCAATTGTCACTTGAAAGCTTGTCATGTGAAAACTCTGTAGCTGCAAACTCTTGGACCTCAACCAGATGTTCCAGTTTTTCCTGCAACAAGATGTCTCTGCACCATGTCCATTCTTGTGAAAACACAAATCTCTTTTTCTGAAGCTAGAGCATCCCTCTCAGCAGGCTCAGTGAGCTTATGTTATGATAGCACAGAGCAAGGTTGAGAAGCAAGAGACTGGCCTTCCCATCTTTAGCTAAAGCCTTGAGAGTCAAAACAGAGAACAAAAGAACACAGAGAAAAGATACTTGGAACAGCACAAACAAAAGACATTATCCACATTATTCACATCTAAGACTGATCTGAGCAGGAGCTAATCCCATTAACATCCAATGTTACCTGAAAACAGAAGGTAACATTCTGTAAGAGAGTCCCAATCAAGGTGCTTATTATAAACACACTATAATGTAACAGGGAAGGATGGGGCTGAGGAATGCACTGTGCAGAGGCCATTTCTGTATTCCCAAGACCTGGGATTGGCAGATACAGCATATGAAGTGCAGTAACGGTTTTATTTACCCTTTATAATAGTCCTTATCTATTCTCTGAATGCATGCTATGTAACAGGATAGTTACTGATAGCTGGGAAGAAACTAAACACTCCTATAGTCTCACTGACAAGTAGGTAGGCAGAGGACTTTTATACCTAAAATGAAGGTAAAGTTGGCTTACTCTTTAAATGAACTGTAGTACTGCTTGATAAAGTCTATTGCCTGAGGCAAAAGCTCTGCCTGTGGAACTGGCCCATCTCTAGTACCTTTCACCAGGCCCTTGGGGGTCATGAGTGCCCCTTGGCAGGCTTTGGTCTGGCAGTTGATAACCTGAAAAACAATAAAATGTCAAAAACCAGTGTTGTACTCTGTATCTTTTCAAAGTTATGAGAAATCACTGTTTAAGGTTCCATATCTCACCTCCTTTGCTGTCAGGTGTAGTGTGTCAAGAAAGCTGGATCCATTTTCCCAGTTTTTTACTTGTACATGTCTTGGACATCTTGATATTTGGTTTGAAGCTTTGATACCATTTTGGGGAGGGTTCTGGACAGAGAGAAGATAAAAATACATACTGTCTTCAGACCTAGTAAATATAAAGTGAACCAGACAATTTTAGAGAAAGGACATGTTTGCTACTACAGGCTGGGTTTTCAAAGGTGAATAAGGGAATCGGGCACTCCAGCCTCA
>NW_010327999.1:83794-98468 GCF_000700745.2 Antrostomus carolinensis
TGTTCAGAAAAGATCTTTCATCCAAAGATCTCACAGCAGTCCTGACCTCATGTAACCACAGTTAGTACTCACATGAGAACTTTGAGCAGTTTTGAGCAGTAAGCACAACCCGTGTGAACTGTTAGTATCAAACAATGATGCTAGAAACAGACCTCTCTCCCATCGCTGGCCTTTGCTGAAGTTATGATAGGTGGCATCTCTGTCTGCTTCTTGCTCAGATCACACAATTTGGCATCATCATTTTCTAAGCTTTAAAAGAGAGAAAGACAATTCAGTATAATGCAGTGTGCTTAGCTCTTGTTAGATCTACCTGCAGCATCAGTGGAGAGATGCTCAGAGCTGTCTCTGAAAGCTGTACTTAGTCAATAAGCCAACCATTTGCAGCAGCGTCAGGGGTTGAGTGGACTAGGAGTCAACAGCAAAGCTACTATCGTCCTGTCCAGATCAGTATGTGGGAAAGAAAATAACAGATATGGCCTGGAATGGTAAAGGCTGAGTGTCATTGCTGTCAGCTAAACAAAGGACATCTGTACAATTATGACCTGGCCAGAAAACACTCAGAGGAATTAAACAAAGAGGTTGAAATCTTCAGGGAAATGTGTGAAAGTTTCAGCTAGGTCCAGTCTCCAACTTATTAAGCAAATAACAGATTTTTGTATTAATTTCCTTTGTTTTCTGCATTAAAATCTTACTTTCTGATAAAATCTTACTACTTTTTAATTTGGATATCAGGATTTCAGAAGATGTTAAAAAACACCCGAGAGGCATCCAAAGCACAAACTCCCAACAAAACCCTTAGTTTGGAGAGGGCAATGACGTGTTTTAGCTAGAAGAGCATATGTGATCACCCACTTTCACTAGTCAGCTTCATGTATCTTCACATTGGAACATAAACTACATTGAGCAATGACAGGAAAGGGTAGGGAATGGGCAGAGAAAGAAATGGTATGCAATAGAAAACTGAAATAAGTAACAGCCTGAAAACTGAGAAATTTAATATGCATGTGCAATTCATTTTATACAGTGCCTTGTATAAATTGTATCACAGACATATTTTACCAACTTAATTACGGCATTAAAAAGCACTATGCTTTCTTTATAGCATACACATGCCTCCTCAGTCCTACTACACACGAAACCATTATAACACACCAAATAAATTTAGGACTATGAAAGTGAAAGCAAGATGATTTCTTTCCTCAAAGATTGTATAACTTAGACACAAAAGCTTAAATGTACCTTACCAAGTCAACACCACTCAGTGAGCCGCAGGGACAACTGTTCTTTGGTTAATATTAGTGCTTTGGAAACTCATTACAGGTTTCTCCAGAACCCATGTCACTTAACATCTTCCCTTTTCCAATCAAAGAGAAACCATGAAACCATTAAAGGACAAAGATCTTACCCATCGATCTTCCTGGTTTTCTCCACGTTATTATTGATATCCTTCTCTTCAGAGGAGTGGTTCTTAGCAGCACGAGGTTTGAATACAAACTGCCATGGGCACAACATTCTGTATGCTTTATTTATGATTTTCGTTCACAGTGCTGAGATATTGTTTTGTGTGATGTGGGAACACTTCTGAGGAGGGAAAAAAAACCAAGGTCAGTTTTTAACTAAGAAGGTAACTCCCTTTAAAAGGGTTCAGAAACTCACCAGACTAACTGATCTGATCTAATTAACATCCTGTTTTTAAAAGCAAAAATTACTTGGCTCTTTGAGTACTGATACTAAAACTAAAAGTTCTGTTTGTCAGTGTAATGCTGCAGCCATACCACTCTAAAATACTGGCAAGAGAATTTCAAATGTCCCCCAGTTGCATAAAACAGCAAATATCAGTGTCTAAGAAAACCAGATGTATGCTTTTCTTCTATGAAAAACATGTCTTGACACTCGTGGGGTTTTTTTGTGCTTTTTTGTTGGTTTTTTTTTTTAAGTTTGGTGTTTTTCAAAAGATTCCTAAGTATTATTAAATGTTCTGTTAATTCACATCACTATGTTAGCAAGAAAAAGGGATGTAAAATGTTGCTGTATTATTCACATAGTAATAAAAAAAAAAGGTCTGTAAATTAACCAAAATGTTTTGCAATGTATTCACTTGACAGAGACAAATGGCGTTCTGAGATTCTAAATTTGGTATATTGCAAGGCATATATACACAGCACATATTTGAATGTAACAGATAGCATTTATGTAAGAATGGACAAAGTTTAATGCTATTAATTTTAACATACTTTTCCTGCTAATTTCTGATCTTAAAATAGATTTTTGTGCTAGGGGATGTGTGAAAGAAGAAAAAGAGCAAACTGTTAAGTTGGTAGGTAAAGCAAAGTTAGCTTCAGCTAACACTGAATCTGGTTCATAGCAGAAAGCAAAAACTCATTTCCAAAAAATTAAAGATAAAGAAAGAAAATATACATTGCCAGATATTCCTGATGTAAATTATGTATTATTTTGTTACTTATAGTGCTTTTTCAGTAAAACTAAGATGTACATTGCTGGGCTCTCAAGATGCTGTCTGCTGTAAAATCACACAAGAATAGAAATCCATTCAACTGTCTGTGCAGAAACTGTAAGGTGTTAGGACTTGTCTGTTACTCCAGGTAAAAGAAATACTTATTAGTATTTATCTACAGTTACAAAATAAGAACAAACCTAAATTACTATTCTGACATAACAAATGCTGCAGTGTGCCTATATATTTTTGTAAAACACAGGGGAAAATGAGAGAAGGAAAGGATAGGGAGAAAGAAATGAAAGAAAATAAAGGAAGAGAGAATGAAAGAGAAAAAAGAGGAAAAAGGAAAAATAAAAATCAAAACAAAACAAAAAAACATACACAAAGAAAAAAGAGGAAAAATAAAAAATAATAAGGGAAAAATAAATAATAATGAAAAGAAGAAGAAAAAGAAAAAACAGATAAGAGAGCAGACTGACATTTTCCATTCACTGGCATTTACAGTAACTGTTACCTCTTACATGCACAAACCTTTAAATCAGCAGAAATGGGGATCAAGTTTTCAGAGCAGCAGGACAACTTGGAAATAAGCAGGAAACTGATTCCAACACTTTACACCTAATATGGGAAAAAAATAGTTTGCCATATAATTCCTTCACTTGGGAGCTGCAGTAAATGAACTTTGAGCAAACTGAACACAGACACAGTGCTGTCTTACCGTGCTTCTGCAGATTTTTCCAACCCTGTGAGGAGACCGTCTTCTCTGTCAAAGTTTCTCTCCTTTAATCTCTCCTGCTCTGCATCCCTCCTGTGAGGCAAAAGCATTTTATACTCCAGGTTCATGTATGCAAAACAGCAGAGTGAGGCTACACATGGATAGTGGACAAAAGGGGAATCCCAAAGTGTCCCACATATCTTCCAGAACCGGAGGGCGTGTAGCTGGTCTCCTGCTGCAGAATTACATAACGTGTGTGACGGGACGGAGAGCAGTGACTAGTTCCTGATGTGAGGAGCATCCCCTCCTTCCTGCACACTGTGCTGTAACCTTCACTTCTACACATGCTCAGTGATAAGGACAGTGCACCACATTCATCAGTTTTTCAAACCTTGCAGGCAATGTTAAAATTAAAAAAAAAAAACAATCCTGAAAGAAGTCTTACAGATTTTATCCCTGGCTGGCCACTCTATACATTGAACTAGCAGCTGCAGAAAGAGAGGAAATTATGATCATTGTAAACTACTCCAAAAGAAATTTTCCAGAACTGTAGAGCTCTAGGGTACAGACCAGTAAAGCATTTAAACAGCTGATTATAACTAAGGACAGGTATTCTAAGTTTAACATAAATCTATTACTTCCCTATCTTTGATCGAGTTTTAAATGATCTTTCTCAATAGGGTACTTGTAGAATTTCTTCCTCTCCACAGCTCTCTATTCTCTCTGTTGCTGCCTGTGAGGCTTGTCCCTTTGTGCTTTTCCTACGTATTAGAAAAACTGGAAGGAAACTGCAATTCCCTGAAGTATAAACTATTCACACAATGTTGTAAGCGTGAATGCCAGGACAGCTTGATGATGATGATGGGATTATTGAGCTGATTTTCAATTTCAGACAACATGTGGACATTTACATATTACAAAATTAGGTTTTTACCCACAGTCTGAAAGGCACAAGCGATCCCGGAGCCAACGGTGGCTCTGAACGAACAGTTCAAAGCGCTGCCAGGCAACTGCAGACGCAGAAACGCTCTGGTATGCCAGCACACTCTCAAGGATTTTGGCCCCAATCAATTGTTCATTGATATTATGTATGACTACTTTAAGGAAACTGTTTAGAACTGTTTTCAAATTAAAGACACTTCTTAAATCTGCTGACTAATGCAAGGTTGAAATCTTTACAATGATAACTACAGAAAGATTTACAGGTGCCAATCAAAGATC
Organism: Antrostomus carolinensis; assembly: GCF_000700745.2. NCBI lineage: Eukaryota > Metazoa > Chordata > Aves > Caprimulgiformes > Caprimulgidae > Antrostomus > Antrostomus carolinensis. The sequence continues at coordinate 88,189 of NW_010327999.1, forward strand.
TACAGAAATAAAGCTAAAGGCTGCCAGAGAAACAAGGAAATGCACATTCTCTTCTCATCTGTCACATTTTTACTGGACAAGCTTGGGCAAAGCATTTTCTTCTTTCTTTGTCTAGTTTCCTTATTTAAAAATGAACATTAAGTGCTTGTGTAAAGCACTCCTAGAGGTAAACAGTTACGCGTACACGTGCTCGTGTATGAGTGTACCTGTGTATATCCCATCCAGGGCTGCCAGAGATGAATCTCTTGGAAAAACAGACCCGAGTTTTCTGCATTGAGCATTCCTCTGCTTGACTGTATCAAGCCCATGCTTCATTACATTCACAGCTCATCAATGTTTATGCTCAGATTTTTTTTTCACATGATGTCCTTCCTCTCACCAGAATTATCACTTGGCATCCCTTAGTTTAAATATTCCAGACATCTAATCAGCACGCAGAAATAACTGTGAGCTGTGTGACCCAGTGCCATGCTACAAATACCTACCTTGCTTCTGATCCGTCACAGCTCTTCCCAAACCATATAAACAGTTGTAATTGCTTGAGTGTGAATACAACTCTATGTATCTCAAGGGTCAAACTGCAGGTGCTTGAATTGAAAGGAAAGTTCTGAGTTCAAAGAACAAGGTTACACTCTTCTTCGCATTTGCTGTTTTGTCAGGGTTTAAAAATTCTATTTGCACCCTTCCCTTTCCTACTAAATCTGACCTCTCTTTTCTCTAGAACATGGGGAATCTTAATGTCTGGCACTGTAAAAAAGAACACATCTTAGCAGAAATTTAAGTGAATTCAATTATGTCCAACCATTTCTAAGCTTTTATTATTCAGCCTCCTTATTTCCCTGAGCTTGAAGATTGCCAAAATGAGGGAAAGGCTATGTACAGATTAAATATGAAAAATCAGATTTAGAATGACCAGAAGTGGAAAAACATCTTCTTTCCTCATGAGAATTGTTTAAAGGATTGGCTGAGGTATAGCCATTCAGGGAACTGCTTAATCACTCCAGTTTCTCAAACAGGACCTGCTCTTTTATTCACCGAAATCTATAATAAAACTCCCACTGTAAAATAAGAACAAGAGAGCACCATTCATTTCTTAGGTGGAGACAGAGATTAACTAAACAAGCTTACTGTGCACTCCTTCTACAAATATCCTGCACTCCTTGGAAAGTTTCTCCCTCAGAAAAACAATTCTGCATGTTTCTTATTTTTGCACAGCCAATTCTGCCTCTGCCATATCAAAATGCAAGAACTAGTTGCTTTTCTTGCATTAACTTTGATGAAAGAGGTGCCCTTTCACAGCAGAATGCCTGACCTATTCAATAACATTCTGATCATGCTGTCATTTTGAGTTAGATTTTGTTTATGAAAATGTGACGGCCTGTAGCCTCAACAATAAGCTTTCTGCAATTTCATTCAAATCAAGGCACATTCGTTGTCCAACTGCAAAATTCTGCATCAGCTCAAGAAGTTATATTCTTAGAAATATTTAAAAAAGAAGCTCTGTAAGGAGACCTCAAGTCTTCAGAGAACTATTACACTGAGGCAAAGCTGACGATAACAAGGGTTGACTTTCCTAACTTCATGTAAACCTGAAGAGATGATGTTCCATTGTCCCAACTTTTCATAAATTACCAGTGGTTTTTTTTTTTTCTAACTCCCTTTTCCTAACTAATCCAACTATTTAAGATGTCTTCACGATGAACTTGCAGAAATGTTGCATACATCACAAATTCAAACTGTAGCATTGCAGGCACCTATAAACACTTGGCATCTTAGAAGACTTGTTAAGACTTCACATGCTCCTCCTGTGATAAGGATGAAGCAATCTCTTTGCATGTACAAACTGATGGCTCTGTACTTTATACATTTCCTTCTCCTGAGAGAAATGTATTCTGCGTCCTGCTTTACCCCATTTGATTAACTTCACTTGGCTGAACAGGAAATGTGGTCCTTAAAACACCAGTAACACATAATCATTAAAAAAGGATGGGAAAGGACCTCCACATGTCACCTGGTCCATCTCCCTGCCCCATCAGCAAGATCAGCTGTAACTAAGATATTTTTGAACCACCGGAAGACAATTACAAGTCAGTAAGAGGGGCAGGACTTGCAGTAAAAAAGCTGCCTCATAACCTGAGGTGGGACACCAAAGAGTAAGATAAATAGTCAAAAAGGAGTCAGATCACAAAAGACCATTAACATCATGGAAATGGACTTAGGCTTGTCAGCGAAATGCTCGCTGCCTCCTCCACATGTGACCACTGTGTGGTACAAACAACTCATTCGGTCCATTAAGAACATTCATTCACTTTCTGTTCCTTTTCTGGGCAGGAGTGCTGTTTTCTCTACTAGCCAAGAGACTTCAGTCACATTTTCCAGCTTGCTATCATTTAACTGTAGAAGAAAAGTAAATTCCTTGGCAACACTCTGGTGTGTATTACATACCTTAAAAGTTATTTTAAGACAAGTACTGTCTCTTTGTTGGTGCTGTATCCAATGCCTGGTAGATGGTGCACTGAGCCATAGGAAAGACTCTGTCTTTTTTCAACTCAGAGGTAAATAAATAGATGAATAATGACAATGGTGAGGGTTTGTGTCATAGGCTGGGTGCCAGAACACCCTGAGATAGTATCTACAAGCCTGTTAGCTCGCAATTTTGCATTTCCCATCCAAAAATGAAACAATGAAACAAAAAAAGCTTCTCACCAATTCTTCCTGCTTTTACGCTCTGGAACCTCAATAGCTGCACTGTTTTTATTGAACACTTGCTGTAGTTTCTGTCAAAGAAAGATACAATTAATAACACTAATAACTACTGTTAAAAAGGTGTCCTCAAATATCTCCTCATATTGACTCCTGTTAATCACCTTCTTTTACACTGGTTTAGTTTTTAATTTCCCAAAGGAAACGATTTGAATATTACCTCAAACTTTGCAAGACAGCAAAACTGTTTCTTTGGTTTAGTGTTTTGATTGCTTACTCTACCTTTTGGGATTTTAATGTATTTACTATTAACTGTAGCATCTTCTTCACTGGCTTCTTCATTATTTTGAACTGTTCTTTATAAAGTTTGGATAACAGCTTTCTACCAAAAGCAAAATAAAAGACTCAAGTCTAGGAACTTTAAAATATGCAAATACGAGTAGGATCCCAAATCAACTGTCTGAACTCCTTTTTAGTTTCTACAGATTTAAGGTTATATAAAAAGCAGCAGTTTAGGGTGAAAAGTGTAATGTTTCATTTGCCATCTCCTGATCTAGGCAGTGTAAGATTGCATGGCAAGTGACAACAGGGCAGAGTGGAAAATTTCACGATGTGAACATCTAAGGGTGAAAATGAAAGTTAAGGAGACTGTTAGAATTACAGTGCTCTGCTGGTAAACCCATCCCTTCCTGTCTGCTAGTTGTAAGAATCAGGTCAAACTCAGAAATGCAGTAATAACAAAATCCCCTCATCAGTCACCCTTTCCAAAATTCCCATGTGTGCCTATGACAAACATGGAGGAAAGGACAAAGCAATCAGACAACCAATAACCAGGTTCCTTCGTGCCTGGATGCACGTTGTCTCAAGCAGAAGTGACTTCTGAAACACACTGACTCACTGGCGGGATCCTCAGCCACAGCAGTACAGCCCAGCTGCTGGCTGAGTGAAGCAAAAAAAGTAAACTAGCAATTAGCAGTTGCCTGGGTGAGAAGCCTGGCACCTGCGTGGGGCTGGCTGCCCCCCTGCGTGGGGCTGGCTGCTGGGCCGCGGGCACGCTGGGCTCCTGCGCACGGGCTCACTGTCGTCAGCCTATCGACGGTGTCACTGTCTGCAGCACGAGGAAAAGCTGGCACATGGCAGGGAAAATGTACAGTGTTTGTCTCTGGTCCTGCAATTCACACTTGTCACAGCTGAATGTAAAGAGATGTTATTAAGATTACCATGTGCAAACAGAATTTTTTTGCTTGAGAAATAACAGTGAACTACAGAATTGCGAATATGTTCTCATTTAGTAAAAGCACGGTCTGAGAAAGAAACTCCAATTTAAGTAACAGCACTGGTTGATGTCAGCAGGATTCAGATTTCTAATCAAGGTCAGATGACACAAGAGATTTAAATACTAGTTTTCAAAAACAATTCATACATTTCTGGGCTGAAACAAACAATGTTGGAGTACAAAAGTAACTTTAAGTTCTGAAAGTTACAAATATCTTAAACATAAGGGAACAGGGCCTAAATTCAGCCTAAGGAATCATGAGGACTATTTTTATACGGTCCAACTGCATTCTGCATTTCTGAAGATATTAAAATATTGCTAAAACATATGCAAAATCTTGACCTCACAGCGCAGTCCCTAACCACAATGTGAAGGAACGTACAGCCAACTGTCTTATTTCTCATGGAAATATGCTAGAAATACCATTAAAACAATGCACTGCCATAGAAACTGCTCCAAAAACTGTGAAGTTGAACAGAGAATGATATAGTTCTGGAGGTTGCTTTAGCCACTCTAAAACCCTTGAGTAGGTTTGTAAGACTGTTATTGTGAAGGGTGGATCATGTTTGCAGCTTAACAGGACTTGAAAACTTACCTGCAATTCACACCAAATAAATGTTTAAAGTCTGGGCAATGATGAGGGCTCTTTATCCAGTGTTCCATCACTCATTTCTGAAATGTCGAGTTTTTTCTTACATTTTACATCACCTTCTCCTAAATGACTGATGTCACATCTTTACATTACACTTAGTGTAATTACAAAATACAGCCCACGCTTTGCATGAAATATGAACAGAGATTCTTTCTTCAGAGTTTAACGAGCTCTGAAAAAGGTTATTATTAGGTCTATTGGGAAGTTCACCAAAATCCCCAGAGGCTGAAGTCTGCACGTAATGCAGTCTATTTCTGCCATGTTCAGCACATAGGCATAATATTTAAAAAAAAAAAAAAAAAAAAAGAAAATCACATTTTTGCTTAATACCAAAACGAGTAATACACACTCAGGATAACCTTCGATGCAAACAGAAGCAATAGTGCTCCGTCCAGGATTAAGGAAGTAGGAAGTTAAATCATTAGAAAGTTATTAATGATCCTACCTGTATGAGGAAAACATGTTTTGAAGTCCCCTTTTTTTTTTCCCCCTCACACCATAATATTTTCATTATCGTTCCCTTGGTTACTGTAGATTCTCTGTGAGCACAGGCAAGGACAACGTCCACAGCGATTTCTTTTTCTCTTTCCTCTGGGGACTGTGCTGAGGTCTCTAACTCTGGAGCTCTGACCAACTGGGAAGCATGTTTTCTCTGCTAAAGCATCACTAATCCTCTTGCCAGCCTTTCTCACAAAACCTCTGATGGACACAACCGTAACATTTTCCTTGTTCTCCTCTACTGGACGCAGAGACTATCTTCCTCATTCTTCTCAATTTCTCTCACTCTACTTATCTCCGTAATTGAGCGAGTTCCCAACTGGCATGCTGATTCTGTGTGCTGCTGTGCACATTTTGAAAAGATACCGACCACCATTGTTTTGACTTGGGTCAACGGAAAATGGTCTTAGGCACAAGTTTGGACACGGATTGAATTTTATTCCCAAAGCAAGTGTTTGCATTCACTGTAATACTGCATCTCAGTCTGAAAATTCTGGCTCTGAAGAACATGAACCAATTGTGATATCTAGAGAAGGATGGTTCATCATCCAGTTCTGTATTTCCTCACTGAGGGACAATCACGAAGCTGAATTTGAAGGGGACAAAATGAGGCGATAGTAAGAGCATATTCATAAATCATTATGTATAAGTTCCTTAGCTCAGTTCCTACCCAATTAAAAGATAGTTTTGCAAAAAAACCCACACCACTCCATCTCCGATTAATTAGCAGAAGTGAATGCACCATGGAGAATGAGTGATCATTTTCATCAAAGAGGTATTCCAGGTCAGTGTTGATACATACAAATAAGCACAGTATAAACTAATAGTCAGCAATCCCTCAACTAATTTTTAAATAGACTGCAGGTTTTAATATTAATAAAGTTGAAAACAAGAAAAAAGGGAATGTGTTCTTCAGCACAGACGACAGCAGCATGACTTTTAATTTATTTTTCCAAAGCAGCATATGAGCATCGGAAATGAAAGTAAATAACTAGTGGTCAAAGAAACTTCAGAATCTTCTTTGTGCATTCCACTTCTTTGGCAGTTGTAACCAGTAGTAATGCCCTTGCTTCCAGTCTCCAAGGTGACTTGCTGAAGGCCAGTACATCTTCAACATCAGACTCACCTCTTGGATTTAGCCCACCTGGACTATTGCAGAGACTATGTTTTGTAAAGCTGGATAAACAAAGCTGTCACACTTTTAATTCTGGTAAACATGATTAAGCATTGTACATTTCTCTTGAATATTCAAGGCAGTGAAAATAGTGCGAGATGAATGCTCTCTGAAGTACGCAGGATTCTTTCCCTTTTGATTTCAGTGGCTTTGGCTCAGAACCCATGAACTATATGAAAATTAAACTTCCTGATAGGCAAGTATCTAAAACACCTTTGTTCTTATAGACAAAGACAGAATTTGATAGAGCATAAAGGCAAGATTTGTGTCTCCCAGCTTTTCTTTTGAAAGTCCCTATGAATTCCAGAGCTCCTTAGAGTGTTAGAGTTCTGCAGAGGAAAGTTACATAATTATGATCTGTCATTTCTTTCAGATACTCATAACATTGAAAACACTTTCTAAATAGTAAATAAAAAAATCCACACACACATTAGTACAATAAAGCCAGCTGGTTACAGGTTCAGCTGATTACAGGTTCTGTTCCTTTCAAAGCATCTTTGTTAGATAAACGTAATCCAAACAGGTAAGACAGAACATGAAACAGCCCTCCAAAGAAGCAATCTTATTTTCCTGAGGTTATACGGCAACATAGTTAAATAGGTAAGACTATCACCAAGTGTAATTTTTATGGTCTCCCAAGTTAAGCACCTAAAAAGCAATCTGAGAATTGCTTTTTAAAAATCTTGGCCATAAAGCTGCTACCTACTCTGCAAGATATTTCCAGCTAAGACAGCACAAACTCTAGAGACTCTTTCGGGAAGAGAAGCCTCCAAGACTCAGCAGGTGTCTGCATTCTGTACTGTAAACTGCAGTTACATGCGTCATTTTGTGATCTCTACAAAGAGTAGGAAAAAATAGAAAATAAAAGAGAAAGCAGTCCCTGCAGTTACACAATTGTGGAAAACAAAATACTCTATTTTTAGAGTATCAATCCTCAGATTGGTGAGTATCAGGGAGGTGTCTCCAGCAAATACAGCCTTTGCCTCTGTCTGCCATCATCATATAATATTTTCCAGACTACTAACTTCTGTTTGACATCTATTTTGAAACACAGTTTTCCTTGTTCCTTGTTTCATACAATCTGAGATATAGCTGACTTTCTGTAGATGAAATAACTACTGAGAAAATGAAAATAAAACTGAGGAAAAACCCAGATCCCGTGTGATGTTACCTAACACGGGACATGAGTCAACCTCATCAGCTACAAGAATTTATTGTCAATTTTCTATCTTTTAAAATCCATTCTTTAGAATGGCAGGAAACATTAATAAAAAAACACCACCATTTTTAAACTTCTTTTAAGAAGGATACCAAAGACTGGGCAAAAAATAAGCTGTAATATTAAAAGGACATTAAGTAGACTTGTATGTAAACAGATGAAGCTGAAGCCCAGCGGAAGGATGCATACAGGTAATAAGGCAGTTCAATCTAATGTCGTGGGGCAGCAGCAGAAAGAGAATATTTCATCTGAGGTAGTGAAGCACCCAAAGCTGTCTCAGAAATTACCAACACAAAAAAAGACAAATTAAGTTAATCCTTTCAAGTTCTGGATTAATGCAGAATATGAAGGCAGATTCTTCTGGGGTAAAAGGCAACCAGGCTGATAGTTACAATAAACAGCAGTTCCAGAATTGTCCTCTTCACAATCTACAAGCTAACTTAAGTGTGCAGGATTACTCCCTTAAGTGTGCAATGTCACAGACCTCTTTGACCAATGATAAATACATTGTTAAGCTCTTACCTGCAAATGACAGATGCCTCCATCTGCTTCTAAACTTTTAAAAACTATTTTAAATATCAAACACAATTCTGAGGAAAACAGAAGATATTCTTCAAAGAACAGTGTTTTTTTAAAAAGTTAATGTGTCTGCCCTGATTAATCACAAGCTGAAAGGAGTACTTGATGAGTAGTGTATACTTCATTTAGCACTATTTCATAAAACCTGGCTTGACAGTAGTATAAGATAATTTAATCAAATAATACAAAAGTTGAAAGATGCGCCAGTTGGCTCATGCTCAAGAAGAAATACACAGCTTCTGAACAGCAGGAAAGACTGCAGTAAAGCAACTGAGCAAGTGAGCAGCAAATGACACTGTCAAGCCATTTTCATGTGGTACTGACTTGCTTTAGAACACAGTTCTTGACTAAAAGACTACTCAAACAATTCTAACAAACATATGCTATTCTGGCTGACACTACGTTGTGGAGCATAAAGCTCTAAAGACTTGTTCTTACAGTTTAAGGTCAAGGACTCTCATAATGAATAAATATTATGATACAGAATGTCCAAGACTCACAGCCACTGTTTCCCCTAAAAAAGGCCACAGTGAAAATTATTTGTTTCTCTCAGAAATAGCGTGCATACTTGTTCTTTATAGTATCACAAAACAGATCACTTCTTGTGACATTTGAAAAACGAGCAAAACACAACAGAAGAGAGGTTTTTGTTTAGCATCAAATTCTTAAGCTCACGTGTCTCTAAACAAAAAGCAGTGCCTGTGACATAACACACCAAGTGACAAAGAGTTTACAAAGTGCTAAAGCTAAAGAATGATTTAAATAATATTCAGTTATTGACAACCGGTGCTAAGCGAAACCTGGCTTGGGATGGAAGTATTCTATTCGGTACCCACAGGGCTCAAATGACTTTCAGTGCAAAGAGTGAATTGAAATCAGTAACACCTCTGACATAAGAATGTGAACAGAAATATATACATCTCTAACCATGTGCAGTGCAGAATGCTATCCTGTAGTCCAGACAAACCACAAATTTACAGTCCATACCAAAACCTGGTATCAACAAGTTAAAAAGGAAACTTTCACTACACAGAAAGCTTCTACATGAGGCTCCAAGTCTGGTAATAACAAAAGCAGGCACTTAAATATTTGTCTGTGGGCTCAAGAGCAAGAACCTACACACTAAACAAAGCACATTAACTAACCCACCAGTAAATTGTCTTTGTTCCAGACAAATTGCTTCCATATTTGTAGTATATAGATTATTTCAACACAATTTCATCTTTAGGTTCTTTATATATATAAAAGAAAGTATGGCATCAAATTTGGTTCTGTCAGACTGACTGCTGATAAGTCTATAACCAGGAGCTAAGGACTAAGAACTTCTTTTCTCATTTTCCTTAACTAAAATATGATCTAAATAATCTGTTTCTCCATACTTCAAGAATTAAAAGCATGATCCCAACCTATTAAACAATTCTCCCAACTCTTTTCCTTTTTCTAATGTTTGTCTTGCATAACAAGTCTCCTGTGAAACCCTCTCTCTAGCTCCACTGACAGAGCTGTCTGTACACAACCTTTGAACCATTGATTCCACTCAACTCCTCTGATCGTAGAGGAGTACTTAGGAGAAGTTATTGACCCCGGTTCTTACGGTAACCAGCTACAAAACCGATGCGTCCAGAACGTAGTTATTACACTTGTGTAAACACAATGAAAACTCTCAGGCTAATGAGTGGCCAGGTGATACCATTCCACACTGAAAGTGATGCTGGCAACTGAATGCTTATTATAGTAGTGCTTAATTGGGCCAACAAAAACCAGGGCTTTGACATGACCTTCTGACAGGCCCATAATCGTTCAATTATTGCACATACTTATCAACAGTCTATTACTTACCAGAACCCTCATGATGTACAAGTACAGAAATGGGTTCCTCATTTCAGTAAAAAGAAACTAAAGCAGAATAGTCTTGTCCCTTTTTACTGACTTCATCCTTTGTTGTGTCAACAGTTAATGAACACTGTGAGCTTTTCTTTTAAATTCTGCAATAGTAATTACAGGATACAGCACAGGCTCTTTTATCCTCTATTACTTAATTTGCACCCACCATCTTTATTTTCAGAGATTCTAGATGACTGAATATGGAAACGCAGATGCACCAATCTACTTGGTGTTGATGTTTTCTTCGCAACTGCCAGAGAACCATGGAGGAGACTGACCAGTGAAGTGTTCCCCT
>NW_010327999.1:98496-122854 GCF_000700745.2 Antrostomus carolinensis
CTTTCCCACAGCAGGCCCTGTTAGAGCCACTGGCAGCTAATCATTAGCACACTGGCATTAACACCAAATGAAGACATTGGTGGTACCAGAGAACAGTTCTTCAGCCTCAGCAAGGCTGAGTGGCAGAGATTTGCTTGAAGGTCACCCTGGATTCTAATGAAGAGAACTCAATTTACTCTATAACCTCTCAGGTCAAACAGGTCAGTGAGTGGTAAATTAGAGCAAGTCCAGGATTAAATTACTTCTGAGCAGAAGTCTTCTGGATAATAATTTTGGTCAAAAGTATTGAAGCTCTGCCCAAATCCCTTTTCAGAGTTCAGGTTCTCATCTAGGCTAAGATAACATCTTTGGTTTCAAATTATACTGCTGAAGAACAGAATTTGTATAATCTCTTGAAAACATAAAAGCCTCAGCTATGCAGCTGAATGACTCTTCAGCCTAGTCATCAGAACAACACGTCTGTCTTGGACATTGGGGTTACTTTCACTATTACAAGGAAGTAAATAGTTTGCATCATGTCTCCCCACCACCAGGAAAATTATTTTTTCTGTAACAGAGTAAATAAAATTATCTTCACATTATATTTCCATTCTGTTAAAAGGTTTGTTATTTTGAAAAACAGATTATGTTTGTATGGGGAGAAAAAAAACCCAACCAAACTCAGACATCTCATCATGCCCTACAACTGAATCACTACTGTCAAAATATTTAGTCATGATGTCTCTTGCCTTAGCAAACATGTTCCCCCTCTGCACCCTGTTAAGAACTGCATTGCTCTACCAGTTTCTAAGATCTAAAACTCACAGATCCTGGCCCTACAATATCAGTTATATCTCTCATACCTTTGATCTGATGTTCCTATATCTCAGCTGTCACCTCAGACATTTGGAGCTGCAGACATGCCGCGGTTGCACCTTCCAGCTCCTTGCTGCTTTCCCTCTTGAACTATCCATAAATTAAATAACAGGCATGTAAGAAAGATTTAGACAAATGCAATTATCCTATTTAGTAATTGAACAAAATATTATATTTCACACTGCAAAAAGCCAGATAATTAAAGCAATAGAGGGTTGTTTAGTACACTACATGTAAAGTTCAGGAAAACAATATGTTTCCATACACTGATAACCCTAGTGAGTCTTAGTTTTCAGTATTGCACTGATACAAGTTGCAGAGCATCTCCATGCTACAGACCAAATACTGTATATAAGTGCAGTCATCTCTTTGCTGTTCTTGATTAAAGTAGCACATTTAGATATCCACTATCTAATCTGCTTGAGCTTTTTTATTACTGTGCTCAGTTTCATACTGGATATTCCTTGTCAACTGACAACGTTGAAGTTTTCTGTGCTCTACCTTGTATCAAATTATTTTGAAAGTTTAAACCAGAATGGTTGCACTTAAAAAAAAAAAAAAAATCAGTAGAAAGACAAGTGGCTTTCCTCACATGACAATGAAAAACTTACACCTACTTTGTTGAGAAACTCTATTACCTTTGTGCTTTATCTAAAATTAAGCAGAAGGATACCCCCAGCGTAATACCTGAGTATCTTCTGATGCACCTGTCAGAACAGAATTTGAGGAGAAAGAAATGGGGTAGAGAGACAGGATGAGAGAGAAGAGAATTCAGGAATATGTAGAAGAACAACAAAAGCTGAGGGTGGATAAGGTGATGTGAAAGATGTAGGAGTAGAGAGAGGAACAACAGTGGCAATGGCAGAGAAAAGACTAACAGAGGGCAGGAATTTTTGAAGAGGAGGGTTTAGGGTTAGCAGAGACAAAAGAAATTTTTTGGTGCAATACTTCATGGTATAAACATTCACTGATGGCCCCCATTTCTTTATAGTGCTTGTCAAAATCTTCTTGACGACTTTGAGCTAGGATTTTCGTTTTGTTTCTTTCATGACTGAATGGAGAAAAAAAAAAATCTAAAGCCTAAAAGAGACCTGCCTTGGCGCTGGAGTTCTATTGTGGCAGGTGAGGAAGCTCAACAATTTGCAGACAGTAAAAACAAACGCAAGCCCCAAATACTGGGCTTTCGGATCCGCCCGCAGCATGCGCTGCCACCTGCAGGCGCAAAGCGCCAAGCACAGCTAAAAGCAAAGGTCATGCTTCAAAAGGAAACTCTTTTACCCCTACATTAATTTTATTTAAGATAGCTAGTATTTTTATTGAGTTTTACCTGATGAAAAGTCATTAGGGCAGTGAAAAGATGGTCTTTTTAAAAAGGACATGGACTCCCATTTTTCAAGGACATTTATTACTGGTTGTAAGAAGTTGTGAAGGCCTTTATGTCTGTACAACGTTGCACATGTCAGTGATGGTACCATTCCGTGCACAAAACCCACCTGAACGGTGTCCATTTTCATAAGCTTTTAGCGATTAGGGTGATTGGCACTTATCATTAAATAGTTCACAATCAAGTAAAGAGAAATTCACTCTGATCCTCAATGAGTATTTCTCAGGTTTGCAGGCTCCCAGTATAGATGTTTATGCTCCAATACTAGTGAAGTTCTTTCAGATGAGATGCTGTAATTCATCAGATGTGAATGACAGACAGGGGGCTATTTATTATTTGTTAACAACTTGTACTCCACTATATTTTTACTCTCAGTAAGTTTTCCTGAAAAGCTCTCTGTGTTACTCAAAGCTTACACAAGTTTGGGCTTTAAACTAAAGTTTGTGATTATACAAGCCAATATTTTGAAGCTAGACTGAGTCTTTTAATCCACAGATTCAAATAGCCTTAGAATTATTAACTTAGCTTCATGACATCCCAAGGAAATATAAATTATTGGATTTATATTAAAGAGAAAACTCCAGACAATAACTATAATATAGCACTGGACTTGACTGCAAGTCCTCTAAGGATGTTTACCAATGACATTCTTGTCTTCATCATTCCTCTTCTACTTCTGCTGGTTTTTATACTGAAAAAAGAAAAAAGAAATAATTTGTGGGAACAACCCCATAACTAAAAGTAACAGTTCATACTGACAAAGATTTACAACTCCCTTCATGATCTACATAAAATTATCTCAGTTTCCTTTAAGTTAGATTGAAATTTGACAGCCTTTCCCTCTACAATATAAAACAATGCTTCTTGGCAGGCACTGTGAATCAGATCCTCCTCTCACACAGCTCAATCACTAGTTTTCCAGTGAAGCAGACTACAATCTCGATAGCAGAATCAGAATGAGGCTTTTCATAATTGTAGGGAGAATAAAATCAGACTCAGGCACAGGCAGTTATTTACTAGGCTGTAACTGCTGGGATTTGGCTACTGCTATAATTTTATAATCTATGACTAATCTGTGCTTGCTCCTGTAACAATTCTCATTGGGATTTCAGGGACTGGCAGAGAGAACAGTCATTTAGTAAATTAAATCACAGATATTTAGAGGAAGATGAACTTTTGACTTGTTTCATTATACTCCGAGAAATCCATGTTAACATATCATACTCCCCAACCAGATTTAAATCCAAGGAAGTACAGGTGACTCAGCTGTCTGACAGTAAATAATCTTCATTCTTTTATCTAATAAACCAGTTTGAGTGGTATCTTTCAATGCTGTGATAGTCAAGCGGCATATCCGCTGGGTGATAACCATGGCACAAATAAACCAATTGCCACGATTTTGCCACGATGTTGTCTAACCCTGATCTGCACAGCCACTGGCAAGAACTGAGAAAAAAAAATCATTGGGGGAGTTTATGTAACTGACTAAGAGAGGACAGGTTCCTGGTAGGAAAGCACCTGGTGCATATCAACAAATTGTGGCTTGCAAAACACCGTAGGGTTTTTTTCCTGTAATAGGATTATAATAGCCACCATTGCTGAAATTTAGAATTCTTCATGGAAACAAAGATTTATACAGAGACCAACTTAAAGCATCAATTCTAAAAAACACACTTAAGATTATATTGACAAAGAAGAATTTTTAAATGTGAATCGTAAATCCCTGGTGGCTGGGTACTTCCTTTCCCCTGACACGTCAATGCTCAGGACTATGGAACAGTTTGCTGTTCCTAACTTGCTTTATGATGTTTTCTTCTTTTATTTGAACTGATGCACAATCTGATGCACTTACTTTATTCATGACCCAGTCAGCATCTTCAATGGCTCTCTTGATAATTTGCTGGATTCGCTCAGGACTGTCTTCATCAGCGTGAACTTTGAAACTCTGCAACATTCAATCAGGCGTTACACTGAGTAGCCAACTTAATGTAACAGTTGTCAAAATAAGGATCATGTTTAAATCTCAAAGCAAATATTTGATGCAAACTGTTCATCTGAAAAGGTAAAAATATACATTGTAGCACCTGGCTGTGCTAGTTCCATAACAAGCCCTGCCAAATGTAATTTCATATTAAGTATTTTACCCCTTTCATACATCACCAGCAAAAAAATCCAGATAACTTCAATTCAGAACAACGGAAACTGTCTGGTACATTAAAACTAGAAAGACACAGGACAACAGGAATGATCAAAGGCATTCAATTACTTCCACATGAACAATTAGATTAGATTTAGCCAGCTGGGGTGTGTGTATATATATATATATATATTTAATAAATCACCTACAAGGAACCAGTAAGTTTCACCATAAAAAATGTGTTTAGGTGAGTAAGGAATGATTGTTCACTCTCTTGACTAACACAAGAACTAGAGATGAAAGCCAAGGAAAACAGAAGGTTTCAGATTCAAAGCAAACAAAAATAAATGCTCCTTCACATGCTCCCAATATAATCCTTCAAATCCACTCATGTCTCAAACTTGCAGGAGAATAATTTAAGTGCCAGAAATTATAAAAAGTTGGGCCAAACTGTAGGAGGAGAAAAACAAAGCTAAAAAACCCCCAACACTGAATGCCATCAACAGGAAATAAATGTGTTTCTCACCTGCCTGACTGCATGTCTGTAATGCTGACGAATATTCTCTTCAGGAAGCTGCTTACAGCATCGAAGCAGGTAACGATATAACTGCAGAGAGTTCTGAACTAATTCAGCATTGGGTAGGGGGGCCATTATCTGTTTTGCTGTTGAAAATAAAAAACACAAATCAAAATACTTAATGAATTGTATTAAAAACCCAGAAATAAAAGTGTAAAGTAATTTTAAAACAGGGAAAACATGGCCAGCAAATTAGCAGAATAATTTGAAGAAATTTGTCATTCTCTCAAGAATATCTTGTGAACTGGCCTACAAACATCAGGCTTTAACTTGAAATAAGATGTATAAATATAGGAGAAGACAGGCAAAAATCTTGATAGGTTTGAAATTTTCAATTTTTTTTGGTAACAGCAACAGGAAAAGAACAAACCTAACAAGTTTCACCTCCATAACTATACTTAGATATTGTAACAGTAAGTCCATGCAAGCTATATAAAGTACTAATCAAATACTGTAAATGACTTGTCATTTAACAGATGGTTACCATCTGCAGAGAACTAATTTAACATTTGGAAAAAGCACTTTTACATCATTACTCTTAAGAATAAAGATAATAAGTAAGCGAATAATGAAGTAGATGTATGGCATTATTTTAGCACCCGTTATGATACTTACTCATCATAAGGAATATTTTTTCCTTTTTCTTAAGTAATTGAAGTCCTTCAGTCAAATTTATTTCAGAATAGAACACCACAGCTATTGCTGTGTATTTGCAGAGACAGCTCTTCTTGCAGTGGAGAAAATCTCCTCACTGTGTACCTATAAAATGCTCATCATAATGGGATATGTACTACTGTAATCTGTATTTTCAGTAAAAAAAAATCCACCTCAGTCTATTACTAAGTAGATATAAATTAGCATACCTCTCTAGCAGTAACAAGAGCTATGCTGATTTACAGTAGCAGAGCTCATTGAAAGTCTTTAGTATTTTAGGCACAAAAACTAGGATTCTTCTGTGTGAAGAAAATTAAAGAATTCTACAACAAAAATGCAGAATGTGTCTTATCATTGAGGGATGGGCCCCTACAGCATTGAGGGCACAAAACCACAGTACAAAGTCACATCTGAGCACCTCATGGTATTCTGTTTGGTTTTTTTTTCTGTTCATTACTGAAAGATTGGGTGAAATCTATGTTATACTGATTTTTTTTTTAAATCTAACTATCTTCTGTTAAAAGTAATATCTTATAAGATGAGAGGGAGCTGTTCCTGTGGCAGAGCTTCTTGTCTAGAGGATATGTGTGAGAAACAGCCTTGCAATATTAGCATTATTATCTGTATTGGAATTGTGCCCACACTCTTCAGCCAAGGCTTCAGGCTCCATCATGGTAGGTACTATATATATACATACATACATAGCTGGTGAAAAAGTTTCTGCAAGGCAGACTAATGACAAGTCCTAAGATGAGGCAGAACAAGGCAGATGAGCCAAACAGGTGGGATGGGAACAGGGAGGAGGTGACAGTAATCTGAGCCTGTTTTTGTGTAGACTAATAGAGCACACTACGATTCAGCTCACCACCTGCTCAGCTGATAGCAACAGGCCACTTTTATAACACCTTTTTTTAAGGACCTGCAGAAACACTGAGTCACAGCTGATGGGTGCCATAGAAGCCCCTAGGAAAGGCTCTGGTGACACTTCAGAAAGAGCTTTTCCAGCCTCCAAGGGAAAGAAATGACTGTCTTAAGGAAGAACTTAACAGGGTTACTATCTCATGAGCGATGTAAATGATTAAAACTAATTCTAAGATATACAACTGGCTTAATAGGCATAAACCTTCAAAGAACGTCTGTCAGAATCTCTTTCCTGCTTATTTCGACTGATCCGAAATCCTTCCGTCCGAAATGAGTTCTGTGCAGTTCGTGACTTCACTCAGAATCACTTTAGCAACACTTTCAGCAAGAAAAGCCCTTTCCCCAGAGTATCAGAGTATATCGATTTCCACCAAACTGCTCCAAAACAAGCGCTGACCACAGGGCCTAACTCCCTAGTGAAAAGCACCCATAGAAGTTACACAAATCCCAATTTGATGTTCAGTACCAACATGTCACATTTTTTTACGACTGCAATGAGCCAAGGGGTCCACGTATGGTGCTGGTTACCCTGATTCTGTTATTCACATTACAAAAATCCTACCAACCAAAAAAAGGCTGATGGACCCCAAGCTCTGTAAACACCACCATAATGGTTGTGAGGACTTTCCACTGGAGCTAAGACAAGACAGCTTGTCAACTACCTGCACAAGATTCAGCTTGGTCACTTCCTTAATTAATCATAGGTTAATGACTACCTATTCAGGGGATCTTGGAAAGAAAAATAGAGAGAGGCCATTCCCAAGATGGATAAATGGGTGATGCAACTGGAAATGCTATTGATTTGTATTGTGCTGGTAGCGTTCCATCCAGTGCAAGAAGAACTAACACACATGAGGGAAAGACAAAAGGTGGATCAAATTTAGCATTTAAGATACAAACTTTGATTTGGTTGTTATTACTCAGGTCTGGAATATAGACTTTAGGGACTGAAATGGTCTAACATTTAGGAGAGATTCCATGGACAAAATGCAAAAAGTGGCATTTCCAATTTTCAGTTACAGATAACTCAGAAGCAGATGATGTTCACTGGAGTAAGTTCTCAAACACCCTTTTGTCTGAACACAGTTGAGTGCAGTATCATGATGTCTTGTGGGTAAGGAAATCTTAATTAGATGGCTCATGGATTCTGTCATCATAACCTTTTCTCTCTGGCAGCTATCCACTCCTCCTACAACTGAGATACCACAACGAAGGTAAATCTGCACCGGCCTCGGACAGGTCAGTGATGTGCCAGCAAAGCCCATTCACCCCTGAAGAGTCCCATCTTACTCTGGTATCTACAACTGACCAATGGTTTTCTGTGCTTTGAGCTTCAGAGGGTGTGTGTGCTTCTGAATACTTGAAATGTTCTGTCAGTAAAGTACAAGAGATGAGGTAAGACTTCACAATGATCCCTCCTGGGAATTATTCACAGCCAAAATATGGTTTCCATTAGCTCTCACAAACAATTAGAAAACCATTCCTCCATCGTGAGGGCAGTAAATTGGCTCTATACTGCTGCAATCTTTTCATTCTGCTTGTTTGATGCCAGTTCTGTTTTTCATATTTGTTTACTAAAAGCTATTTGGCCTCACACACTACAGGAATTTGATACTGTCAAAAGAAAAGAAAGGTGATACAAAAATTCAGAAATATAGACAAGAGCTGACTTTTCAAAATGGCTTCTGTCTGACTAGTTCGATTACTAGCTCACTTTCCAAGCACAAATGATGTGCTAACTATGGCTTTATCTAAAAAGTTCAGCCTAAAATACAGATCACAATACCACCAGGCTTTAAAATGTTCAACTCTGGTTTTCTTCCAATCTTTTTTCTCTAAAAATATAATTTTCTCTTTGCAATGAAACCCATGCTGGGCATCAGCTCCATGCATTTTTTGGTTTGGATTCATTTCACTTTGGCATTTGAGTACAGGAGGTGATTACACTCTCGATGGTCAGTAGAGAGATCCCTGCACTCCCCTTCCAACCAGAAGAAAGATAAGCAACTCCAAAATGTGACTCAAATAATATACAGGCTGAATTACTCCCTGCCCTTCTCTCCACTGAACACAGAAGGAGTAGCAAAACAAGAATTATAACATAGATCCTGCAGTTACAAGCCTAAATGAGGTAGGATGATTCCAAGTCTATGTTTTATTTTGAAAATAGAAATATAATCATAGAATGGTTTGAGCTGGAAAGGACCTTTAAAGATCATCTAGTCCATTAGATGACATCTTTCAATAGATCAGGTTGCTCAAAGCCCCATCTGACCCAAGAGGGCTTTGAACACTTCCAATGACAGGGCAATAATATATAATAACAAATAACATCAAACCCAATAAAAACGTGTGTTTCAGATTGGCTCTCAGTTTTGTTTTGGCACACTGGACACGTTCAAGGTGAATGCTTGAGGCACGCTGCCCCACGGGACCCATGCAACGGCTGGGCACTCATCAGCACTGCACAGTTAAACCCAGTGCCACACTGAATACATGGCACTTGTGCTCTTAAACAGTCTTGTCTCCTGTGGGTAGTGCCTCAAAATACTCCAGCAGTTCAATCACCACGGGAAAAGTAGGTATTTGAAAATAAGGGATGAACTCTATAAAAACCCCAGCTTAAACTGCTTTTGCCATTATCATTTTTGCATTCTCTATACAGAACAGGGGACTTTTTAATCTTTCATGTGATATGCACAAATGTAGATTAATAAGCATCAGACAAAAATGGACCCGTTCCATAAACCTGAGTGTAGATAAAGTTGGGATCTGGATACTACACCTCAAATTAAGCTTTCCTGAAATAAAAATTAAAAAAAGAAAAAAAAGAAAAAGGGGAACATAAAAATATTTAACGAACAGCATTACAGTACAGTTCCACTGACCCCAAGAACCTGATCCTGTATTTCACATATTCCCACTAAATGCAGTGAAAGATCCCAATTCAATACAGATCCCCAAATGTTATTTGGGATCAGAGCATATTTGTTGCATTATTTCTAGGCTTTGATGTGTAAATTCAGCATATGACACTGTGCTCTAATTAAACCTAAGTGGTGCAATAGATTTCCTGTCAAAAAAAGCCAAGATCCTTCATGTGTTGGGAATGTACAGGACAGCCTGCTTCAGCATAAAGAAAATAAACTATGGGAGAGAGCAAGAAACCACACTCACATAAACATATGAATATGGAAGGATTAAACTGATCAATGTAATTGAAAATGTTGTTTCACTACAGATAAGTAGGAAATTTACACTGTAGTGATTTTTCATAGGAAAATTATGAGCTGTTGAATCCAAGTCATGTGACAAATACATTTACACTGATGAATTTAGGAAAAAAGAAGTGCTCCACCTTCCCAGAAATGCTGGACTTCCTAACAGATTTGAAGATTGAAGTTTTCACCAGGTTTAGTTATCAAACACACTGCATGAGGCTCCCATACTGAGAGAAAAAAAAAATCCCAAGTTCTGACCGATTCATAGCTGCAAAAATGCTACAAATTTTGTGATACAGGTAAGCTTCACAGGGAAGATCTGTAGCTTCAAAGGTCTGTATTCTTCCGAGCACTTAACTTCAGTGTTTGCAGTATAATTGCCAATGAAAACTCCACTGGAAATCCACCACAGCACATGGAAAAACTTGATGGCTATTTTGCTAAAAAGGCTGTTAATGAGGAATAACCTTTTAACGTGACCCATTATGAAGTTCTAAGATACCGGGGCACTGTGTGACTACAATTTAACAGTGAATAGATCCTGAAAACAGGTAAGGCTAAACTCTGCCCTTGTACACCCCACGGCACTGGAGAATTTGCATAGTTGCTACTGTAATTTACCCCTTACTTGGCACAAAAAGGACAATGAAGCATTGTAAGAATCTGCACTATTGTCTTTTGTTCTAAAAACATTCCCCCTTGAATCCCACTAATGTTACCATTTTTATCTGCCAAGAAAAAAACTCTTGACCTCACAAAATTTGGCTGTAATCCTGACTAATAACGTAAATCTCCTCCTGATAACTTAAATATCATGCATAGCACAACAAACAAACTATCTAAACCAAGAACTGTTGAGTCAGAAATAAAATAATCCGCTAATTGTGCTTTTCTGGAATGGATGACTGTATAATGTCCTAATCAGAAGGCTGAAATCACATTTGCATTTAGATAAAGCCCTGTTTAAAGAGAGACAAGTACAAAAGGAGACACTGGAACTATTGTGGCATTTCTCTGCATTGCATAATCATTTACATTCCTGATAATGATATTCAGATGGTGAAGCAAAGGCTGACCAAAGCCAATTAATCTTGCACTCTGCATTAGCAAGCCTGCCAGCTGACCCAGTGGATGGCTGAACCCATGATGATATTGATATGACACTATGCCACTGCTCTCAGATGGGGTTTTTTCCGCTAATGTGACTGTTTTTCAAGCAAATCCCTATGGTTCAACAGTTAGGATCTCAATCCCTCTGGACTAGTTAAACAGCCAAAGCTGGGCTTCAGAGACTGGAAGTGTTAATTAAAGGACTGCCAGAGTTACCTGAGCTGTTGCTGCTTACGAGCTGGCTCCTCCTTCCCTCTCTTCCCACAATATACAGGCTGGAGATGTGTTTTCTTATTACTTCAAAGTATTACATCTTTAGAAGTCTGACTCAGGAATTTATGATTCCCTATCTTAGTCAAACCTGATGATCTTTAAAGTATTGATTTCACAGGACCCTAGTAAAGTAGCACAGTAGTATTATGTCAATTTTTAACACTGAGGAACCAAGTCTGTTACATGAATTGATCACACTGCATGTTCAATAATAAATTGCTCAAAAAACCCCCAACAAAATAAGCCAAACAAAAGTAGCAACCAAAAAAAACCCCAATCCAACCCAAAACCCATACTGTCTCCCTGGGTGTTAGGACTCAGTCATAAAAATCTCTGAGAAGTACAGAGTGAATTTTGCAAATCAGAATTAAGCAAACAAACACTGTAAAAAAATTAATCTAAGAAAAACTAATACAAAGCATCTAGTGAGTCGCATTAGTTTAGTTTTAATTAGGAAGATGCTTAAGAATATTCCCAGCAGTAAAAGTACTCATAAAACAGCAGAGAAATAGACTGTTTTTTCAAACCTATGTATGATTCTAGGTATCTTGGGAATTTGGTGTTGAACTTCGAACATCTTATACAGTTATCTAAGGTGCCAAAATTATTGTCCTCCTTGAATTGTCCAATAACAGACTCTGCAAGAAAAAAAATCACTAGGGAATTTACTATTAAAAATTCATAGCCAAGTTCCGTAATCTGACTCATTATGCCTTCACTGGATCAGCTTTTATTAGTATGAATACAGATTCCAAAAGTGGCATTTGTGCAAAATGAGATGGTAAAATTCTCTGCACAGGAAAGTAATAATCAAACTACCAAAATAAGAACAAAATTGGAAGCCTCTGAAATCCTCTTTAACCATAAAACATCGTTTCATGTTTTGACATCAGTCCAGGGAGACACCGAAGTGGACTGCTGCTACTCGAAAGGATTCGTACCCTTTTGTCCTAGTATTTGGCTCCATCAGTTCTCCCTTCCAGGTCTCACAGGTTCCCAGCTGGTAAATACAGGAAAGGCCTAAGACTCTGGGCTCTAACTTCTTAAATACACTTCCAAGTTATTGCAGCTGAGTGGCAGACCTTACCAGTGTCAGTCAACTAACTGCCTTCCCTGGTTATTACACTGTGATGTATTTTCTTTATTCCCTAGTAGGTCACAGGGGAGTGACTAGTGCACTCTGTTCCAGGCCAGCTCTACGGGCTCTGCTGCCCTGGGCAAACCAGCAAATGTCTGTCCTGACCCAGCCACATTCACTCGCAGAGCTAAGGAATATTTTCCAGCCCTGGGCAATGGCCTGCCCTGTAGATACAGCCCTTCTCCTGTATGGGTGAGCATGTACAATGCTGAAGTCACTCTCCAACAAACACATCTCTCCGGCATGCTGGGCTTTTATTAAGATCTGCTGTTTTGATGTGATCTCTTCTGACGAGCTGTGGCCTGTCATTGTTGTGGATTTTGTCCTTTCTAAATACGATCTGTAAAGTCTTATTGCGTGAATGATGATAGCCAGCCTTGTTCTGTTCAATCCCATTTCTGTTCTTCTCTGCTTGATGCACGAGGCAGAGAAGCAGTGTCAAACAACAGTGCAACAGCAGCACATCTGGGGACACAGTCCTGCAGTATGAAGTTAGCTTTACACAATATTAGTGGAGCATCCAGAGGATTAAGAACTGGCTAAAGGACAGAGCTCCAAGATGCGTCTGTTGACAAGGAATCACCACTAGCTGGACATCCTTCACGCAGTTCTACAGCATCAGTACTGGGCTTAATGCTATCCAACACTACCAGCAGTTGCCTCCTAGTAAATATAAAATAGTAATTGGTAACACTTGAGGATGACAAAGATTGCCAGAGCTGTACATAATGACAACAGGGCAGAGAATGTGGTAAATTTCTGGGTGAGCTGGAATAGTTCTGAAAAAAGAAAGAGACAGTCATACAGAACAAGCAACTGAACATCAGCTCCAGTGAACTATGATGAAAAGGAAAAAAGTGCCTTGACCTCTGGAAGTGGAGTAGAGCTCCATTTTATTTTGTACATCCACAATTTTAGCAAAAAGAAACAGGCTGCCACTATCACAGCAATTCATCCAGCCCTCAGCCTGCTACTGAAAGTCCAGAGTGAAGGACAAAACGGAAAGAGCTTCACACCTCTGAGCTGTCCTGGCACTCAGCATGAGCCCAGGACCCGTAAGGCACGGATGTGCTAGTCCAACACACGTCTGACAATGCAGAGTTTGCTGGGTCAGGTGTTAGTACCACATTACACAGAGTCTAACTGTATAATCTAGTTATTCTTATCTCAAACCCTGAAAACATAGGAAGGTGCTGAACAAAGATCTAAGCACACCTGGGAGCCCAGCACGCTCGGCACATTGAGAGATCCACATTTCCAGGCTCTGGGCAGCAGTTTTCTTACAGATCAAATGTAGATTTTATTTTGTATTTGCACTCACTTTATGATCCTTTTACTGCTGATATGGTGTAAAGCAACTTAAGGCAACTGGAAATCAGATCTGTAATATATTTTTCTTATGGTTTGAGTAAAAGCTTAAAAGATCTGTATGGTAAAGGAAAACTGCATATAGATGTAAATCAGCAGGATTATATAAAGGCACAAAAGCTCTAGAGTTTGGCCATCAAGAGACATCAAATTCTTGTCATGATGAAGACCACTTATATAAATTAACCAAAGCCACGGGGCAAATGTTTTACCTTACACTCTTGTTTGGTATCACAAAGCAGAAACATGCAATACATCAAACAGCAAACAAAATATTGAGACTTTTGCAATCTAACACCAGTGAGGAGACATGCTGCCCACTGAGGTCAGATTACCCTGCTCTGGATAATTAATAAGCATGCTCAGACTAATTAGAGTAATTCTTTGGAGCATGCTCAGTAAATGTCAAATTCAGGTAGCAATGGGAAGATAGGAATCTCCCTGGTTTAGATGCAATTCAAACTTCTCCACTTACTCTTTTCTCCTGACAATGACTTCTCCAGACAGTCTCAAAAGAGCTTTATCTTCCCAGCTGTAAACTGCTCAGGTGATCCGCTGTCAACATGAATTTTGTTCTCAGTGGCCAAATCTGTAAGTATTTACCTTTGAGATCACACCTGAATATGAACTGAGTTATACCTTTGTGCCATCAGCTTTAAAACAGAACTGTCTATTCATTCCTTCCTTTCTCGTAAATACTGTATTCGGAAATGTTCCAGCGCTTACTCCCAGTTTAGCAGCCATGGCTCCTCTCACTACTGATGATAGTTAGTGTAACAATTTTCTTTCTGGCTGGGCTTATATCGTCTTTTAATGCTTTTTTGAATCTTCACATTTTTTAAAAATTTCCAACAGGGCACAATACAAGCTACCACAAATTTTGTTAAAGGACAGATACCCAGTTGGCAGCATAAGGTATGAAAGTTCTTTTGAAGGGTGCAAATATGCTGTGTTTGATTAATGAAAACATTAATTCCATGAACTATGGGTCCTATAACTGTGGGAAGAATAGCAAGTCCTACACAAGGCTTTGTCATGGTTCCTAACTCAATTTAGGAAGGACTGAAACTGGTTAAAGTTTATTTTACCTTTATGCTTTAAGACAGGCAAGTTTTGCTTACGCAATCCAACTTTTTAAAGGCAAGAGGGTAAAAGCCCATAATTCAAACAAGCAGTTATCATTTAGTGCAGAAAGGGCTCTACTTGGGAAAGTAAAAGTACAAAAGTTCAACAGAAGTACAAAGTCACAGGAAGGTAAAGAGTCAGAATTTAAACGAAGCAAAAGTCACTGTGACCCACAATATTGACTGAAGATTAATTTAAAACTGTTGTGCTGGGTTTTTTTTAAAGCAAGAATACCTAATGTATACCTTTTATCATTCCTTCAGTGCAAACATCATATCCAGTCTAGAAGGGAATAACACCTGCAGTGTAACAGGGCTCTCCAGCATGACCTCTCATTTCACTGTGTACCGCAGCACGTCCTTTCCAGCCCTAACTACACACACACAATCCTCAGACCAACGATGGCACTTGGATCTACAGTCTGCCCTGTAACTGTCCTTCCCAATTTACATCAGCCTTTACAGTAGCATCAAGAACAATTTGCTGTCTCATTATTTCAAATCCACACCTGCTGAAATCTAGCATCTTCCAATGCTTTGCTCTCAATTCAAGTAATAATCTGAGCCAAAACCTTCCCTGGCATAAGCCCTGTCTGTGGTGGAATTATACCATGGGTGAATGTGGCCTACCACATCCTGAGCAAAATACACGCCTGCCCAAGGGAGAAATGTTTACACGCAGCAGTATTACAGAACGTTTAAGTCCAGGAGTCTTTAGCTTCTTAAAGGGGATTTTAACTTGTGCAGTTCACTAATCAGGGATTGTTACCATACCAACAGCTAATCATGTGGGCAGATGCCCGCCATATCTTAGGAACACCTCTGAGGTCTTAAAGCTGTATCTCAATTTTTACCACAAACTTGTACTGTCACTCTCCATGGCCCAGCCTAGCTCAAAGAGAACCTCCTCATGAGAAAAACAAAGCAAAACACTGGATAGCAACAGGCTTATCACAAAGAAAGCTCCCAGTCCAGCAACTCTTTTGATGAAGAACCCTTATCCCGGAGAAGCCTCTGCTACCTGCAGTGGGATGCCACAAGAGAGAGCTCCTCACAAAGCCAGCTGCGGTACGAGACCTGTACATTCTCCATGCTTTGGATGGGAAAGAGCTATAGTCCCTGCCCCATTCCTTCAGGGACTGTTCTCTGTGTATGACAAGATGCTGTTATTTCAGAAAGGTGTAAGATGTTCTCTTGAGATGAAAAGTGTTGAAGGAACTCCACCATGCAGGAAATTGGCACCTGGCTCCAGAAAAGGCTACTTAACAATTGGTTCCAGTGCTTCATGATTTGGTCCCTGTCCTCTGAATCTTTGGAATCTATGTCTTAACTCTTTTTGATGTAGGTCAGCTAAACCAGGTTCAATATCCTTTACTTTTATTAATGATTACTCTCTCTTTCTGGTTTTGACTGAACAGCTCTGGAGTGATTAAAACATTTCCTTTTTTTTCCTAAAGCACTGGGATGCTGATACAGAACTCCACAGTATCCTCTTCCCTTCGCACCAGACAGCACATTTATCAACACCCGTCTGAGCGAATGAACGTGGCGAGGTAGTTCTGACTGGCAAAAGCACTTGATGGAAACAGAGCTGCCTTAGGTTTCATCCATGATTCAGATTTGTTTACATTTTGTGAAACCTCAGGAAAAGGATAAAAGCTTTGGTTCAATTGAAGTCATGTTGTTAACCTCCAGTGCTAATAATTAACTCAATTATGCTGAATTAATTTGATGTAATTATTGGTGATGGCGCAAAGACAGTGGCCCAGAGAAAGTTTGAGAGACAGGAGGAACAGAAGTCTTAACAATACAAAATACCCCATAAATAGCATCTTTTTTTGCCAGAATGAGTCAAAGACACAAAATGAGTTCATTACAGTCATCTGGCTTCACTCAGCCCTCCAAATTACCCCAATACCCAGACAAATAGCTGTGAAATCCAGCAACTGAACTAGAATTAAAACATGCCCTGATGAATTTGACACAGCACTCAGCACAAGTGTCTCTCCCTGTCCTATTATCTAAACAATACAGATTTAATAATATATTTAAGAGATCCACAGTGCTTTTCCCTTAACTGAAGACATTAATTAAGAACATTTTCTTGTTGTAGTATTGTCAGTTGGGTAGTTTTTTGATGAACAATCTGGAGAATGCTTATAGTCTTTTCACTTGATCTGCAGTTTTTATCTAGTATTTTCAGACTTATTCAGTTCAAAACAAACAAACCCCAACTATAAAAATGAAACATTTCTCCTTCCCCATTTAATATTTCTGTGACTGGCTTTGAAAAAAAAAATATGACAGAAATGTATTCTTTGCTATGAAAATACACATATTTTACTGAGGCATTTTTTAATTCTCATGTACTAAAAGTAATTGGAGGAAAAAATCAGATGCGATTGTCTTTAAGTCTTGGAAAGTGCATTAAACTGAAAATGAAAAATAAGAAACACTATGTAAATTAATGCTTTCAGTATCACCAGAATCTCTACAGGACTCTCCCACCTCCTCCCTCCACTCCCAGAGGAAGCACCTCGACTCTGTTACACTTCCATTCACAGTCCAGTCAGATGCCACAGACAAGGGATGCATTTACCAAACCAAAATCACAAAGGACAGAACACCAAATACTGCAGTCAGCTCAGAGACACAAATCCCTTAAAACTCAGGCTAGAAGCTGTCAGTCCTTTGCCTCTCTCCCCATTCGTGGGCTGTGCCCCTGGAGCACAGGCTGCCACGCGCTGCGGTTTGTGTATAAAACCTGCAGTAAATCCTTCTTTGCCTTGTTTCCATCGAGCTTCATTGTCTATATGGATTTAGCACCAGGAGTAATTTTTAAATTCTTTCCAACAGGAAAATGAAGAGTTTAGATTACAGCATCACTATATTTAATACTTTACACTCCTAGAGGACTGGTAATATCTAATGTACAGCTGTGTGCCTTTGCGTGTCTGGCTTCAGTCTGAAACACTACTTGACTTCCATTTGTCATAATGCTCTAAATATACAAAAGCTTCTAAGCTTCTACTTGGTGACAAGAATAAAAATATTGCCTCTCCCATCACCAGTAACTTCTGAGGAGAGAATCCAAGTGCTTAGCTGTAAGCAACGAACAGCATTTTTCTAATTTGATACGTAGGTGCTGCTAGCACGCCTACAGATCCATCCGCATCAAGAGTTCTGATGACTCTCAAGCACAGCTGATCTTCCAGAACTCGGTTTCACTGCCATCAGGCTCTGATCAGACTCATCATTTCAAAACAAGCTGTATTACATGCACAATTTACGTATTGGATTTCAATAGATCATTTTCTGGCCAGTTCTGAGAGGGCAAAAAGTTTTCCACTGGGAAGCTGCTAACATTTTCTGAAGAACCAAACTGACTTTCCTCAAGAACATTTTTTTTAAGTTTTATTTGGGAAGAAACACTAGATTTTAAAGGAAATTTATCGTGATGAATTGTTTGAAGTCTCCCACATTCATTTGGACAGCTACTGGAAATTTTCTCTGTGCCTATTTACCACAGTCTATTTAGTTTCAGTTTAGTGAGCTGAGAGTTACTGCTGGAAGTAGTTAAAAGAAATAAACTGAACCAGTGAATGTTGCCATAAATGAATTTATGTAATCTGGAGTACTGGTATTGTATCTGTACTGGAACTCAATTTGAAGGGCTTCATTTTTCTACCACAGTTTCTCCAAGCAAATGCCACTGAAGAATTGGCATGTAATGCCAATGCCAATTATTGCCATAGTTGGAATTTAATTCATGTTTAAAGATGTTCTGAGTAGGTAAGTACTGCATATTAGCACTCTGAAGGCCTACCAGGCTACTAGAATTTAATAAACTATATAAAGCAATTGAAAAATAATTATTTTTCTCATACATTTCCACTGTGGTTTAAGTAAATTTTGATAGATGTGATTCACAAATTTTATATGCCTCCTCCCAGTTTTTTCTTTCAACTTCTTTCTGCTTAATTAGGTAGACTCTCTCTTTAACCTTACTAATATTTGTTTGGTTAGTCCACTAGAAAAAAACCCACAACACCAAACAAACCCAAAATCTCAGCACAACTTTACAAAATCCATACAAAAATAACAGAGAACAAACCACACGATTTCTGCTTATGGAGCTGCCCCAGAAAACACTTAAAATGCTGCAGGTTGACCCAGGAGCCAGAAGAAATGCTTCCAACATTAGCAAATTCAGCCATCCTGTAAACAGGCACAAAGAATTTAATAAAGCTGAGCCATTTTGCACCACGCTGATTTTAGGCTTGGGAATTTGACAATGTTTTGAGAAAGAAAAAAAACTCTACCTCCCTACATCAAGGCAGCACATAGTGACAGGTAAGTCACTGAGAACAAAGCTATGTGGTGTTTAGGACAACTCGTGACTGAGTTAAGCTGAGATATCCAAGTTAGCAAAGACCAGTCAGTAAAATTTTTTTCAATCAAAATAAGCCAAGTTGGGAAGAAATCCACGGGTTCAGCTTTGAGACCTGAAGGGCAGTTAGTCACAAAGGAAGGGCAGGTGGCCTGCCTGGCGAGAAGCTGGAGGGAAGCCTGGCAAGGAACTTTTCTAGCCAGCACAGAAGGAACAAGAGGAGATGCACGTGGTCTAATATATTCTAAACCCACTTCACACCAGCCTGACAACCCAAAGGGTGTTTGCCTAAACGAGTTCACCAGCTTTTCCCTGACACCAGTCCACACCTCCAGCTAGAACTCCCTCTTATTACGCCCCCAGGCCTCTCTTCCTTTCTGTCGTCACAGACTTGATTTTCCCTTTCATGGATTTTGCTTGAAAAAGCATCACTGCCTCAATTGTCTATTTTCAGCCCATGTTTAAGAAAACCCTTTGGTTCCATTTGCAGCCACATCCTGTCTCAGCCTCCCCCTCTTTTTGTTCCTAAATATAAGGCTGATGCAATTTGATGTGACATGACAAAATAGCACATTTGCATCGGCAGAAACTTTCTCTCAACAGCAGTAATTAAAGGGAGTAGATGAGACACTGCTGAAATTGGTGTTTATTTCGCCGGGAAATAAAGGGCTTAAAGAGGACTTGAGAGGGATGTTCAAGTGTGTCATGAACATGAAATTCATCAGTAAGTGCTTTCTTTTACACAATTCCTTACTGCAAAAGCAAATGGTAGTTCAAACAATGTAATTGATTTTACAGATTTTATTTATTATTTTTTTTTAAATCGGATTTCTGCAGACCATATTCCTAACCAGTGAAAATCCATTAACGTGTTTCTCTGGATTATAAATAATACCAAGACACTTGTGGTTACCCATAAAACAAGGTCATCAAATCTCTAACTTCAGAGCACAGGCTCGCTCAAATCGAGAGGAGAACTCAGATACTCATTGACTACAGTGAAAATTAGGTGCTTAAAGATTTTAATTTTTGAGCTGAGATGCATCAGTAGCAGATAGATACTCACCTTCACCTACAACAGAGATTTTTTGTTAGTTGGCACAGACAGGAATTCAGAAATGGCAGCCCAGGGCTCTGAATGCTATGACAGTACTCATACAGCACATTAAAAACACCTATATATAAAGCTTACAAATAATTTCCTGTGATTGGTCTTGCTGAATGGATACACAGCAAATACTTGACAGGATGAGATACTGTCAGCTTCCTGCAGTGTATTCCAGGCAGCAGTAGCAGGCAGTGGTGGGAGGGAGTGCAACATTTGGAAGTTGAGGGCTTTTTCTTGATTTTTAGAAAGTTTAGTTTACTTAATCCATGTGAAGAATTGACAGAAAGGTCTCATGGATGTTCCACAGGCCACAGGATTTAACAGATAGAACATGCTTTCCAGTGAAACTTCCTGCTCTCAGGAGAATCTTCCTTCTCTTCTTGTTCACATGAGGCTGTTCTTTTAAACCCATCTGTGATTGGCACTACCACTCTGCTTAAAACTGGCAGACCACGTTTTGAGCAGGCTCATTTCCATCCTAACACAGATGGCTTCAACAATAGGGCAGGCCAGAAAAAAATCAGTTTGCACATTATGCTTCAGTTTTTATGGGTCAGATTACCATTCAAAGCCATCAAAATGGCAACCCATATGTGATGTGTCTGCCATTAGAACCAAAGTGATATACCATCATAATCTTAACATGGCTGGTTAGTAAAAGTTTTATTAACCATTCATAAATATCTGATATTTAAAAATAAAAAGATATTTTCCTTTCCAACAAAATTTTGACTTTGACAAGTCAAGAAAATAGTTTTGGTGAACCAAAAAGGAAAAGATGTTATCACATCTTCATCCCTGAACAACTGTATCGGCAAGGCAGTCTTGGCAGAAGGCAGTTTAGCACCTGTGCCAAATACTCGCTTCATAAGCGAGCCAGGTGCAGATGTTGGCTATGTCATTTGTTCTAACTTCTTTGTTTTACAAGCCAGAAAATGGTTCCCACAGCTTTAGGGGAAAAAATGGAGGTAAGAAGAACTCTTTGCATGTTCTCATTTGTGCAAGAATATAAACTCTTTTAAAGACACTCTTGTAGAAATAAGAAACATGTCATTAGCAACACACATGACTATTAATTACAGAATCAGCAGAGAGCTGTGTCCTAGGGATACTAAGGGGATGCTGAGACAAGGTCAGAACCACGGCGTTGTGTTTCCAGCCTCCTACCCACACTCTACTCTCTGCAGTAGCCCAGCAGATACAGTTGGTGGATTCCAGGCGGTGTTGGGGGTGTTACCCCAGATGCTCCAGAAGCCAGGCTTCCACATCCACAGGGTTTAAAGCAGGCAAGTCTGCTCCTGTGAGAAGTCTATTAGACACTAAAGACATTTTAAGTCTCCAGCTATGTTATCATGGCACCTGAAATTCAAACAACTGTAATGCTAAATAACAGCCAGGGCCACCACCTCGTGTCATTACTGATGGACATATTTTTCATTTACAAGTTTTCTCACCCTTTCAACTTCTCTACATGATATTCTGGTTAAGATACTACACTGATACCTCAGGTGTTTGTTCTCAACAAAATACAATACACAAAGCAACAGCAGATTCCCTCCACCATGCTGATATTACTAATCTAGTTGTAGTCCTGACAGAAGTATGAAAATATTGTTTCCTGTGGTATCTTTACTGGCAATTTGCAATTTGGGTTCTGCTACTGCATTTATCAGCATGGCTGGGATGGAGACAGAGGTGTCCTTGAATACAAAATGCTGTTTAGAAACATCTCTGGCAAACATGTACAGTTATATTACAGATCTGCACCAACTTCATTTCTAACATTTGTTTGTGATTTGGCATTTTCACCTTTTTCCCCTACATGAGGCAAATAGGGTTCTAATGATTTCCATAAAGCAAACAAAAAAAATCACTTACAGCATTCAGAGCGAAGGAACTTTAATTATCTTCACAGATGAGGTCTGTCAAAGTCCAGCAGTAAGCAAGAGAGACCTGCAGAGAAGAATCAATTTTCATTATCTGTTTCTCCTCAACTTGCTACTTAAAGTGCCATCAATAAAGATGTGCAGAGAAGCACAATTCTACAGCACAACTTTACAGCACAGTTTTAAGAATTTTAAATAAAAGAATTTTAAGAGCCAATTGTTACAGTTACATCACTAAATGTTTCCCTTTTGCTGGAATAATACTCTGAAACACAGATTATGCCAAAATAAAAACACCTGGTAAAATCACATGAAGTCAGGTCTTGCCATATCAAGACACACACAGGTAAACTTCCCACAGGAGGTGACGTAAAACAAGGATCTAGAAGAACAGACTGAACTTTAAAAGCCAGTCCTGAGCCCACTGAACCTTCTGAGCTTTAGGACAAGAGCAGAACACTGACAGCTGCCTTATAACATTATTTTCATCCATTATCTGAATTTTCTTTTCTGAATAACAGATAGGACCCCTGATATCTACCTTGGATCAGTGCTGCAGAAAACACCTATTATTTAGCATTGTTAATTAACATTTTGTAGCTATCTCTGCAGTTAGTTATCCCGCTAGGACATTTATGATGCCCTTTCAGAACTACATTACCCTTTGCTGTTAACACGCAGCCAATATAATAGCCAAAGAGCAGCGCAATTAACTTCTCCGTAGGCTGAAATTCAAACCAGCAATTACTTGTGTAATTCACTTAGCAGAGCATCAGGCACCACTGCTCAGAAAGCTTTCCCAATCTACCCAACATACACCCAGTTGAGCTTTAGTACAAGAAAATAATATCAGTTGCTATATGTTATTCTTTAGTGATAAACATTGCTGGAGGTCTAATTTGAATTTCTGCTCTGGAAATAGAAGAGTCTTTAAAAGGAAAGTTAGTTCACATCAAACACGAGGCTCCTTTACGCTGTGAGAAGCGTGCGAAGGAGCACTGATGTAAAGGTCAATTACACTCCTCACACGTTTACTAGCTGGTCTAAGTTAGTCAAAGCCAATAATCTCCACCTTGCTGTGTTATTTTTATCCACTAGAAGTGCAGTGTTTTCTCTTACTCTTAGAATAAAAAGCCAACCTCAAGCACTTTTATACATCGTATTGATGATAATATTTCTGGATGTTTGAACAGCACCACCAAACAGCTGCAGCCTGGAACAACGTTTGCATGGTAGTATTTTAGAATATAACCTTTTTAAAAAAAAACAAAACCCAAAACCATCAAGTTCTAGTGTGTCCCTAAAAACTTGTTTAGAAAACATGAGCCTACTTTCCATTTGTAAGTGACATCCTTCCAAGCAAAGCGTGGAGTCCCCGTTCATTCCCTTCTGTGACTGAACAAAACCACTGCTGTTCAATTTCTTATTTATCATTTATCAGACACACTTGCCATATCCAATAGGAATAGAAAAATGCTATATGTGAAGTCTTTACACTGTAATAAACAGTGATTAACTATAAGTTACTAATGTAAACAGGTATAAATCTGCCATTTCTAACATGATAAAAATTATTTATCAGAAAGTTTAAAATAAAAAGTGATGGGTAGGAGAGAGGAACAGGATTATCCACACATCTCCACTGCAATATCAAAATGTGAAGTTCTGATCCAAAGGCTAATTAAATAAATTAAAATTGGCAGGGGCAGCAGAGTTCAGAAATCTGTAACAAAGTGGGATATTTAGGTTCTTAATCTTTGTATCTTGGGTTTCCTTAAAAATTCTGATTATTTGCAGGCCCAGAACAACAAAATCATTATTTATATAATTTTCTT
This sequence comes from Antrostomus carolinensis, assembly GCF_000700745.2. NCBI lineage: Eukaryota > Metazoa > Chordata > Aves > Caprimulgiformes > Caprimulgidae > Antrostomus > Antrostomus carolinensis. Next base: position 122,478 of record NW_010327999.1, read on the forward strand.
CAATTTCTGTTTGTCTTTATGTAAATGTGCTCCAGTGGGCAGACAAAAATTGAATACACATTATTTTTAAAAGGGTTGCCAGTGTCTGTTAGCCAAATGGTGAATCCCACTGTCCCTGTCTATCCCAACTCTGCTGCCGGAACAGGATCAGAAGCAGAACCAACCCACACTCTCATGTCTTTCTCCCACAGTGCACACCGGTCAGCTTTTATTGAGAAACATTTCCATAACAATGAGACAAGACTTCTCCCTCATTTGTTTGCAATGAAAGAGTTAATATCTGTGACCCAAATATGGAGACCCATTTTAAACTTGCTGAAAATTGCTTTTTAATCCTAGCTCTCGAGGATTTCCTCTGAAACCATCTGCCATGCACG